>NC_085880.1:43850785-43863285 GCF_034702125.1 Engraulis encrasicolus | reverse complement strand
CCAGGGGCAAGGTCTCACCTGCGAGAGCAAGAAAATCACAACAAACGCAAGACAGAAAAAATAGTTTGTGTAATTGCGCAAAAGCACTAAATATGTGAAGATTCTCAATCATCCAGGGGCCTATACTACAAAGCTGGTTCAGGATAAGTTACGGTTAAGTTAAGAGGTATATCATCTAATACAGGGGTGGGCAATTATTTTGGCTCAAGGGCCACATTGGGTTTAGAAAGTTGATCAAAGGGCCGGATGTCGTAGGCAACTTGCCCGTGCCAATAATAAGAATTGGTGTACGGCAGCATAATTACACCATTGTCAGTTATGCCATTCCTGCTAATTGTATCTAGATGTAGACTTTAGTAATCTTAGGTTTCCAAGACCCTTGTTTTAGTAGCGCATTGAAGAATGAGTGACCTTGCGAGTCTGCATTTTTTTCTGGGAAAGGCTCTGAGGGACGCATGAAATGGCCGAGCGGGCCGCATGAAATGGCCGAGCGGGCCGCATGTGGCCCCCGGGCCTGAGTTTGCCCACGTCTGATCTAATAGAAGAAAGAAAGACGAGAGCCACAGTTTGTAGTTGAACTCCTGGGAATGTTATGCAAATGAGCTATGAGGCAGTTCGGCGACAAGCCGGCACAGCCAATGACCGTGTAGAGGTCCGTGACCACAGCCAATGGGAATGTTGGAATGCTTGAGTTCTGCTTTTAACGGACATACTCTAGTCGCTTCAATCGCTCGTATCGTTCTTGCTGCACAGAAGCGATTCTCTGTCGCTTGAATCTCGTCGCGGCCGGTGTAATCGCTCGGTAACTCCATACTGCTCAAGGGACTATTCAATACCCTGTAAATAACTGTAAGTCGCTTTGGATAACACTGTCTGCTAAGTGCAAGTGCAATGTAAAAAAGACAGCTAGCACATATAGACCCCGAAAAAGTAATAGTGGGAGTGAGTATTTGACTTTGTACATCCTTTCCCTAATATATGGTAATGTGGATGGGAAATGAGCAAAGGGACTGTGCAGAAAGAGAAACAATTCTTTCCCTCAGGGAGTAAAATCTTTTAGCCCTACAGACTTTTAAAATCCCACAGAATATTCTGGCAACAGTGAGGGCGTGATGACAAGGGCTAAGGAAAATGAACATTTTTATACGTTAAAGTACATTCATGCATATATTCTTGGACGCAACGCTCTTGGAATTGATTTTAGTCCCCCTACGTCTCTCTCTGACTCAACGCTATTCTCCTTCCCTGTCTTTGAGAAAGAGAGAGAGAGAGAGAGAGAGAGAGAGAGAGAGAGAGAGAGAGAGAGAGAGAGAGAGAAACAGAACTATCTCAGATGCACAGACGGAGATAGGAAGCTTCCATTTTAGGCTTCGGAATAAAATGCTTAAGTTTGTTTTGTCTCAGTGTGACCTCTGCACTGTTTAACTGCCTGTGTTAAAATTCGCTCTGCAAATAACTTTAAAAAAAAAAAAAGTGGATGCTATGCCATATGTGCTTTCGCTTACACTTTCCAAGAGATTTGCACATTTCAAAGCAATCCCCCCGTGCAACAACAAACAATGAAGGCGAATGCATAAAGCTATTACTTAGCCGTGTGCGAACCTGCCAATGAGGGGAGGGCATAAAGCTATTACTTACCCGTGTGCGAACCTGCCAACGAGCTGAGCAGCCGCGCGTTCTGATTGGCTCCATCAAACAGCTCGACTGAGTCATTCATCGCCGTCTGGAAGTAGGCAAACTGCCCGAACACCACTGAGGAGGGGGGTGGGGGTGGGGAACGAAGTAGAGTTCGTTAAACACTTTATCACACACACCCAATATATAGACAGACAGAGAGAAAATAGAACGAGGTAGAAAGACTTCACTTATACTTTTACTTCAGACATGTAGTTTTGTATCTTTTATGTAACATGTAACATGAAACGAAGTAGAGTAGGTTACACTAAATCACACACACCCATAATATAAAGACAGACAGACAGAAAATGGAACGAGGTAGAAACACTTAAGTTTAAGAAACACTTTAAGTTTTTTATCTTTTACCTAACACGTTTCTATGGTATAGCTTCTTTTACATGTCTGAAGTTAAAGAAAAACTTAACTGTTACTACAACAGTTAGACATAATGAAAGTTATACATCTATGGAACGAGGTAGAGTTCGTTACACTAAATCACACACACCCATAAAATATAGACAGGGAGACTCCCGCGCCACGACAACGATGGTACTACACTACCCTACAAAGGCAAAGTACAGTACGCCAACATTGAAGCTAGGAAAAACGGCCTTCAAAGAACTGGTATGTTGTAGTTACCGGTACAGCAAATTTGACATGGCAATATCTCTAAAACAGGACACATTCGGACCATGATGCTTTGTCACAAGACCATGAAGGTGCAATGAAAATCATTTTTGGTCTGAACTCAATTTTGACAAAATATGTCTCCTTTGCCTCCTACTGTCGCCCCTCCTTCTCAGGCCACAATCTCACCACTCTCTCGTTCCCTCTCTCTTTACTTGATAACCACATTTGAGGCCCTGTCTTGGCCAAACAGTGGGGTACTCGTCTGCCATGCGTCTGACACGGGTTCGATTCCCGGCCCGGGTCCTTTCCTCCCCATCTCTCTCCCCATTCCATTCCTCTCCACCTCTCAAACTGTCCTATCATCAATAAAGTCGTAAAGGACCAAAAAAATATCTTTGATAACCACATTTGAGCTGCCTCTATTACTTTTTTAAACTGTCATGAAATGTTTATGACTAAATTCGTCCATAGACGCACACACAGACATAGGCGCAGACACAGACGTAGGCGCAGACACACACACACACACACACACACACACACACACACACACACACACACACACACACACACACACACACACACACACACACACACACACACACACACACACACACACACACACACACACACACACTGTACTACACACACACAAATAAAAGAACAACATCAACAGCAAGCTCTTTCAAGAAGAGAAGAGAGAGTTGGAGAGCGAGTGAGTGAATGAGTGAGTTGAAATTGTGTGATTTCAAGTCTTGAATAATAAATCACCCTTTTTTTATTCCTCTGTGCTAGCCAATGTTGTATTGATTGTGTCCCTGTGCAGGTGTGAAGGGGAGAGAGAAGAGCGCGACGTGCGTACCCTACGCAGGTATTTCAAAGGAGAGAAATTTATGGTACAGTGGCCTTGCCAAAGGGACCTTCAGGGCAAGCAAAGCACCACCAGAGAGAGTAGAGAGAGAGGTTCCATTGGCCCATTGTTTCCGGGTTCTATTATTGCAAGGGGGAGGGGGGGAAATCCCCCTTTAGGCAGACCTAAGGACTGTTCTATTCAATGCTAGGAGCATTATGACACGCCCCTTTAGGCAGACCGGAACCTGGTCATGTTAGGTGCCCATAGCAACCTATTACATTGGCATATCTCTATATACTTAAAGAATCTCTGGCACCACAGCACACCCTGGGATGCCAACATGGGGGGCTGGCAAAAGGGTTAGATGTCCCGGGCCCAGGGAGAGGGGGAGGAGGCGGGAGAATTGGGTTCTCATTACATTGAACGAATGTATTGGGTGGGGGCCCCTTTCAGATGACTGTCCAGGGCCTGGCCAAATCTGTCAGTGGCCCTGACCATACCACATCACAACACAAAAGCAGCAACAAGAGTCACAGTGTGTGTGTGTACAGTTTGTGTGTACAGTGTGTGTGTGTGTGTGTGTGTGTGTGTGTGTGTGTGTGTGTGTGTGTGTGTGTGTGTGTGTGTGTGTGTGTGTGTGTGTGTGTGTGCGCGTGCGTGCGTGCATGCGTGCATGCGTGCGCGCGTGTGCATGTGTGTGTTTGCATTCAAAGTCTCTCTGTGCCTCGCAATGCATAGACATTTCCATCACCAAATGCCTAAGTGTACATCAAGCCTTGAAAATGAGCGAAATAGTAAGAAGGGAGTAGGGAGGGAGCGCCTTCTCACACACTGACACAATTTGGTGTGCCCAAGCTAAGCTCACGTTGCAGCCTTTCATATTTTCCCCTGGACCAGAGGGTGGTTAACCTCTTGTCTCTGGGTGTGACCCCGGTGGCAATTAGAGTAGGTTTAGATGGCACGAGAGGAGCCATAATTAACACACAGAGCAGAGCAGGGCAGGGTAGAGCAGGGCAGAGCCACTAGTGTCATTACGGACCCCAGCAGGGCTGGACTTGGGGACAAATAGGGGCCGGGCACTTTTGGCTTAATTAGCATAATTAGCATAATTAGGGGCGCAGAACTGACTCACTGGTGGGCCGATTTTTACATTTTCAGAAATGTAAAAAAAATAGTTTTTTTCTTTTCTTTCACATTTCTGAAGATGGGGGCCCATGAGGGTGCGGGGCCTAACGTGAAATGCCTGCTATGCCAGATGGCCAGTCCAGCCCTGGATCCCAAGCCCCCGCCCCTCCCCCTCCAGAGAAGAAAAGTGTCACCGTGTGAAATGGGAACAAGGCTGAGAGGATGAGACCAGAGACGAGAGGTCAGAGGAATCCCTGAACAAACGCCATTATAACGTTAATTGGATGTTGGTCCGCACCTTGCACTAGACACGTGGCAAACATGACTGGGATAACCTTTGGAAAGACCCCTCCTCGGCTCGTCGCAACTGACTGACTCTGAGCATTTGGATTTTTCTACGATGATATGTCATATGGACACATTAGAGCGCAGCCTTTGTTGCTGTGCTCCGCTAGCCTCAGGTAACATCGTCAAAATTGATCCACATGCTATATGACCCGCACAAAGGACCGTGGCATGTAAGGAGACCTTTAACAACGTTATGTTGACAAATAGACTCTGCCGGATTTATTGACTGGTGTACATCAGTTAGCGAGCTACTATAGCCGGCCTCCATGAAACCCAATCAGCCTCCATTAAAGCCACAGGTCCATTAGAGAGGCAAATCAGGTTGTCTTTACACAGTCGCTTTACAAATGCTCTCTACCCTTTACGTCGAGTAATTGGTTTTGATGGAACACTTACAAGAGAAGCAATGCGACGCTAAATAAGTTTGGGGGCGATTTGGTGGCTTACCGAAGTCTCCTGACACGGTGATGTAGTAGGAGCAGGTGGGGCCGGTGGTGTAGTTGTGGGGGTAGTTTGGAGACAACACCACGCCCTCAGATCCATTGTAATGGCCGCCACACGGAGCTGCGGAGAGACAACACGACACAACACAAGACATTCAAGCGGTTAGGTCATTAGACTTGTACACTACGCCTTCAGATCCATTGTAATGGCTGCCACAAGGAGCTGCGAAGACACAACACGACACAACACAAGATATTAATAATTGCCCACTAAAGCTGCGAAGATACAACACAACTTAACAAAAGACATTCATAATTACCCACTAAAGCTGCAAAGATGCAACACGGCATATATATAAACTTTATTACAGGCTCTAGGCCCAATAGGATGGCATACTGTACAACATATACTGTACATAAAAATAGACAATAAAAGAAGAAGAAAAAAACAAGCAATGATAAATAAGTACAGTACAAGCATACTATCAGTCTTAAGAGGCAGACATACCAGTGTGACCATAATGTGATTGTACAGTATTGTTTTTTCACATGCTGTTGTATGCTGTATATCAGCATACAGAGTAAGCGCCAAAATTACATTACACCCAATGGACCCTGATATTCTTTAAAACATTCAATCTGCTTTCCCGCCTCATTGGTTTAAGGCATTGTTATTCAGACAACCATATAAGAACTCCAGATGTATACTTTTAAAAACACACAGCATTTGTGTGGAGGTCTGTATGAAAGTGAAAGCCCCTTGGGAAACTCCAACTCCCATTGTCATTGTGACACAGCACTCCACAGCACACAACAAAATTGCATTTATGCCACACCCTTGTTTCTCAATGGCGCCCCAAGTGAGCAGTGCAGCAGAACGGTACCATGCTCAAGGTACCTCAGTCATGGAGGAGGATGGGAGAGCACTGGTTAATTACTCTCCCCACCAACCTGGCGGATCGGAAGTCGAACCGGCAACCTTTGGGCTACAAGTCTGACGCCATAACCGCTTACCCATGACTGCCCAGATAGTATTTGCCCTTTAACTCGCATTTGTGCAAGTTTAAAGACAGGACCTTTTATCTTTACATTGCTGCTTACATGGATATGCACCTACAGAAACAATAGAACAACCCCGAACTTGAGATTCATTACATAATTCTCAGTATAACATGCCTTCAAACAAAACCACACTTCTTTGAACACAACACAAAACTTCACTGCTTCTCCAAGCAAGCGGCAGTTTTTTTTCTGTTGTCTATCCAGCATATAACTCATAAAAATAACCATCCTTGAAAGAAATTACATATTGATCCAAATATGTACCCTGGTCTACAGCACATGAAGAAAGAAGAAAGAATAAAAAACACACACACATACAAGGGAAAAAAAAACCCTGACAGGTATTGTGAGCTTTAACCAAACCCTGCAGTGCTGTTTCTTTATTATGACGGCCAGTGTTTTGATGAGGCACTGTGCAGAGTTGAGAGAGCGAGAGACAGAGAGAGCGAGAGAGAGAGAGAGAGAGAGAGAGAGAGAGAGAGAGAGAGAGAGAGAGGGAGGGAGAGAGAGACTCCCAGCTCCCTAGACGTCGTTGTAAAAGAGTGAAGTGGATGAGGAGAGAGAGAGATAGAGAGAGAGATAGAGAGAGAGAGAGGGCACTGTGCAGAGTTGAGAGAGAGAGAGAGAGAGAGAGAGAGAGAGAGAGATAGAGAGAGAGATAGAGAGAGCGTTGTGCAGCGTTGAGAAAGAGAGAGAGCGACTCCCAGCTCCCTAGACGTCGATGTTAAAGAGTGAAGTGGATGAGGAGAGTAGAGGAGAGGAGAGAACAGAGATGGCCAGGTCGTGTAGTGAGAGAGAGTCACAGTAGCAGTAGCAGTAGCAGCCTCTCTCCTCCTCGTGGCCGGCATACAAATACTGCCGAGGAAAAAAGGTCAGAGCGGAGCACACTAGGCAGCACACTACAGCCGAGTATCACCACCACCAACACCACACCTCCACAACCACCACCACCACCACTACTTCCACAACCCACCACCCCCACCTCCACAATACAGCCGAGCGTCACCACCACCACCACCATCTCCACTACAGCCGAGTATCACCACTACCAGCCACCACCACCTCCACCACCTTCACCACCACCACCACTACCACCCCACTCCACCCCCACCACCTCCTCCATCTCCTCCACCACCACTACCACCACCCACCCAGCCTCACTCCACTCCTCTTCCTCCCCCACCTCCACTACCTCCTCCACCTTCACCACCACCTCCACCACCACCACTACTTCCACACCCCACCACCTCCACCTCCACACTACAGCCGAGTATCACTACCACCCACCACCACCTCCACACTACAGCCGAGTATCACTACCACCCACCACCACCTCCACACTACAGCCGAGTATCACTACCACCCACCACCACCTCCACACTACAGCCGAGTATCACTACCACCCACCACCACCTCCACACTACAGCCGAGTATCACTACCACCCACCACCACCTCCACACTACAGCCGAGTATCTCTTCCTCCCCACCACCACCTCCTCCACCCCCTCCACCACCACCACCCATCCAGCCTAACTCCACTCCTCTTCCTCCCCAGAGCGCAGCTGGACCTGTCTGGCCACGACTGCAGCCCTG
Organism: Engraulis encrasicolus; assembly: GCF_034702125.1. NCBI lineage: Eukaryota > Metazoa > Chordata > Actinopteri > Clupeiformes > Engraulidae > Engraulis > Engraulis encrasicolus. Next base: position 43,855,553 of record NC_085880.1, on the reverse strand, counting down.
TGAAGGGGCCAGAATCACAGAGTTGAGCTAATGCCTGGACACACCTGACTGACTACAACTCTCTGATTGTGCCGACGGTCTGCTGCGCTCTGTCTGTCGAGATGGGCTGTTTAAATGTTGAAATGAGCTGCGTGGTTCTTCGGTCAAAATGTGCCGTTTCATCAAAATGAGCTGGCCACTAACACTGAGAAATGCATCTCTGGGTATTTACATTTTAGACCACAGACAGCATCTGAGCATAGCAACCTTTAACACAGGGATGTCTAACTCAGGCCTGGGGACCAAATTTGACCTACCGAGCCATTTTATTTGGCCCGCGAGATCATTTCAAATGTGTATTACAGTTGGCCCACATACGCCATTAATATGTATATAAAAATATGACTTGAAGGTAAAAGTTTGGGCATCAAAAGAATTATGAGTAGGTCCAGGTTAGTGTAACAGCACATGCTAACACATATGCAGAAGTATAGCATAAATACATGGATATATGATGGGAGTGTGTTATTGCCAAGCTGTATGAAGCATGTGTACTTTATGGACACTTTCAGTGCATTTTTGAATAAATATTCAACTCGGCCCGCGACTTCATCTCATATTTTGATCTTAGCCCGCTGTGAATTTGAGTTTGACACCCCTACTTTAACAGCTTTGACAATTTTCTTACATTTTTTTGAATATCTTTCAGGTCTTAATGGGTTGACACATAGACATAATCCTAACCCTAATCCCTGATTCGGGAATAGTTTGTCACCAGGGTTGGACTGGCCGTAGGCCATACAGGGCATTTGCCTGGTGGACTGTTGATGATTTTGGCCTGGCCTCCCCCTTAATGTAATGGTATCAGTCAACAGGTCGCTAAAGCAAACCTCTCCAAGTCAGATTGAAATATCAGTTTTGGCTGGTGGGGTCAAAATAACTGACAGTAGATACTGTAACTAAAAATGTTGTTACATGCTTCATTGTCTCTCTCAATGCATGGTGGAATAATCTTGGGTGCATTTCTCGAAAGCGTAGTTGCTAGTAGCTACTTTGCTGCTTTCTATACAATTCCCCATTGACAACTACCCAAGTTGCTAACTGGCTAACCATTAGGCTTTCGAGAAACACACCCCTTGGCTGAAAATACCCGGCCCGATTCTCCATCCCAGTCCAGCCCTGCTTGGTAGCTCGTTCTGATGGGTACAGGTGGGCCATATTAACATGTCAGAACGCTATAAAGGACTTTTTTAGGAAAAGCACAAAAGCACAACAATACCTCTTAATGTATGTCCTCTACAAGTCTTCTGTTGTCCAGTCTTGCACTTTAAATGTCTGTATGAGCACTGTCTATGTCCATACTGTCTTAAGTCCATGTATAAGTACTGTCTATGTCTATACTGTCTATGTCCTTACCTAGATTAGTCTATGTCTGTATGGGAAAGCAAGAAATGTAATTTCAAATTATTTGTATGACCAGTGCATGTAAAGAAATTGACAATAAAACCTACTTGACTTGACTTGAGGTCACCAGTCCCAACGTGGCCAAGGCGTGGCCTAAAGTCATATGGCTGTTATTTTCTGTCTACTGATCAATTGTCAGAACAGGTCTGACTGACTGAATGCCTTCACCTCAGTTCCATAAAAGGAATCTCTGATATTTCTTCCCTTTTTCTTCCCCTGACTGTGCTGTGCTGTACAGCTGTGCTGGAGCTGACTACCGGTAATTATCACCCATTGTGGCGAAGTCTGTGGTGGTGGTGTATTACAGTGCTTTGCCAAGCGATAAGTGCCAGACAGCCAGCCAACCAGCCAGTCATCCCTGTGGCCCTCTCGTCTCCTCTCTCCTGTGTGCAGGGCCGGCGCTAGGCATAAGCAGAGTATGCAGAGCGCTTAGGGCCTCAACCATGCACTTTGCCCCCCACAATTGGGGCCTCCTAAATTCAGATTGACCATAATAAAACTCCTCAAAAAATGATTAAATTACATTAAAAAACATATTGTATGTATTAGCTATCAAAAAGGCTATCATTTTTTTCTTTAAAAAATGTGTATTCCATTACTCACTTCGAGATAATGAATTACTACTATTTAATTATGAGGGGGGCCTCCTGACCAGTTATGGCCTAAGGGCCTCCAAAACCTTATCAGTGGTCCTCATGGTCCTCTCCTGCCTGCCTGTGTTTCTACTGTTTAAAAACCTTAGCAGCAGTCCACATGGTCTTCTCCTGCCTGTGCTGTGTTTCTACTGTTTAATCCAGGAGATGAGAATAGCCAGCAGGAACGGCAGCAGCAGCAGCAGCGCGCGCCGCATCACATCGCCTCGCCTCGCCTCGCCTCGCCCCCCATCTCCATCTCGTTCTCCTCCTCGCTCTGTTCCTCCTATTGCTCTGCTGCCTGTGTCTCAGACACATCTCACCGAGTTCACTTTCACAGGAATCGGCACCCGTGACCCCAAATCCTCACTTAACCCTCCTTGTCATCTCTTGTCGTTCCGACATTACAGTGCGCCAAGCTGACTGTGCCCTGAGAAAATTTCAATCCCCCCTTCTATACCGTACCTCCTCAAAAGCCCCATGGAACCATGGCATCGCCCCCCCCTCCTCATAACACAACGCACCCTCATTCCCCTTGTCGACCCCCACCACCACCACCACCACTACCACTACTACCAACTTTGTCCTGTGATCTCTTCTGTGCCCTCGTCTCCTCGCTGCCTCGTTCCCCTCGCTTCCCTTGGTCCTGGTCGCTACAATGATCTTCATTTCACATTCCCGGCACACCAGCTTCACATGCTAAGCAACCACACACACCCCCATCCTCCACCCCACCAACCCACCAACCCTCACTCTCAGCTCCCGCTTCGGTTCTTCATCTACCCACAATCCCTTGCGGAATGCCAAACCCCCATGTCAGGGTGAAAGCAGACTGCTGCTGCTGCTGCTGCCGCCGCGCCGGTCTCTTGCACAGGGGCGTCGTACAGGTGGGTAAAGTGTGACTGAGTCACAGGGCCCCATGTATATAGGGGGCCCACACAGTGGCATGTGGATACTGTATATGGCTGGGNGGGGGGTCACATTGGAGCTGATTGTACATAGGGCCCACAATTTGCTGCTACGGTCCCTGCTTGCATATCAGACTCCTAGGAGAAGCTTTGATCACATCACATATCCCTTACCGACCCACACCACCCCACCCTTTCCTCACCCCACCCTTCCACACCCCACCCCACCCCACCCCTCCTCACATAATACCTTCTCTGAGATGGCAGAGGGAGAGTGCGAACAAGACAAAAAAAAGCAAAGAAAAGAAAAGAAAAGAAAAAAACAAGACATCCTTTGTAGAGGGGCCTTGCCTGCAACTAGGACATTTCATGCTCCAATGCACCAGTGGAGATTCACAGGTACGTGTATATTGGAAACAAATTTCAGTACATTTTAAATACTGAAAAATATGCTGAGTTATTCTTTTGAACTGACATCACCGTCTTTGAGTTTGAGGCCCAGCTCGACCTGTCATGTTGGTCAAAGTCAAACTGCTATGTCATTAACAGACAGCAATGAGGTAACTTCTGACTGTATGAGGCTCTAAGGGGTTTGTCTTAACTCTTCAGCCAAGTAGTAACCGTAGTAACAACAAAGCAACGAGAGCAGAGAAAAGACACAATGAGAATGAGACAACTTTAAAAAATGTTCTACAATTAGCAGTAATTCCATTTTGGTTAATTAGTATTGTTTAAGGCTGTACAATTCCCAGTTCATTAATACATGCTAATTAAGTGTTAATAAAGGGTTTTAAGGGACCGTAATTCTGTTAGTGCTAACCGTAAGTCGTACCCCCATAATTGTGATTAAGATAATACAGCCTTTGGTGCCTTTGCTTCCTATTTGGAGTTGCCATGACATCTCTTTTCAATGACCAAATTGTAGTAAGTGTTATCCCCATAATTGTGTAAGATATACAAGACATCTCTTTTCATAACCAAACTGTAGTTTCCCAGTCCGTGTGGTATTCATAGTCTTACCATGGATTTCCTTGTTTTGTTTTGGCCTCCTCCAGCGGCATCAATGGTCTGCCACTTTACATTCAATTTAGGCCAAAGTTATGCTGAAATTTATTTGGACTTCTTTTGTCAGTTTCAGTGCCAAGGAATACAACACATTTTTTTCTCCGATATTTACAATTTGTTCGGGTCAAATTGTTTGAGCAAGGGCTACACAGTCCTGAGGCTATCAGTTGTGCTAGCAGTCAGACTATTCTCATCAGTTGGAACGAGTGGGCTGAGGGGATTTGCTCAGAATTTATCATTTTTCACACACATACACAGATGTGTGCACACACCCACACGCACGCATGCATGCACACATGCAATCACGCACACACACTACACGCCTATAATAGCCAATAGCCTATAATAATCTATGGCACATTGACACTGACACATACACATGCATGCATGCATGTTTACACACACACACACACACACACACACACACACACACACACACACACACACACACACACACACACACACACACACACACACACACACACATTAAATAAACATCTCTCACTGCATGTAGAAGTAACCAATCCAATAAATCTATAACACATCGACGACACTGATAATTGTGAGGCAAGGGAGAGGACACCAGACACCCAATAGTTCATTAGCACTCCGCCAGTCATTAGGCAGCTTCTCTTCTCTTCTCTTCTCTTCTCTTCTCTTCTCTCCTCTCCTCTCCTCTCCTCTCCTCTTCTCTTCTCTTCTCTTCTCTTCTCTTCTCTT
>NC_085880.1:43828285-43833285 GCF_034702125.1 Engraulis encrasicolus | reverse complement strand
CCAGTGCTGCAACTGTACACTGTATGCAGATGCTTTTCTTTTTTTCTTTATGTCTATTGGAGTACTGTGTGCTACTAACATGCTTTATTTGCTTTATTTATTCTATTTTTATTCTATCCAGCCTCTGTACAGCACTTTGGTCATTTTTGTACTGTTATAAATGTGCTTTAGAAATAAAACTTAACTTACTTACTAAGGCTGTGGAGGTGGAAGATGGAGAGGATGGCAATATGTCCAGGAAGATGGACATGTGTTGAGTGTGTTGAGTGTGTGTGTGTGTGTGTGTGTGTGTGTGTGTGTGCGTGCGAGGGTGCCTGCGTGCGTGCGTGCGTGCGTGCGTATGTGTGTGCGGACGTGTGTTGTGGAGGCATTGGTGGATTGACAGCACATTGTGATTGCGTTCAGCTATCCTACCCATGCAATCTTACCAATGTTTTCTGAGAGGATCGCAATTGAAAGCCATTGGCTAACCCTAACTACTCCCAAGCTGAGCTCCTGAGAACAAATCTGTTTCCTTTGTTCTGCCGATTTTCCAGCACCACCCAGCCAGATCTGATTTCCAAATTACGCCAGCCTCATCTTCCATTTCATTTCTCTCTGAAATGGAGATGCCTCAATTTGAGCATCTCACAACACCACTGGACACAATTTTGTCATTTCCTGCTTGGGAAACATAATCACGGGCCAGCAGAGCTCTAGTGTAGCACTAGCAGCACCCATATTTTGCTCATCCAGCCACCCATGATGCTGTAGTGCGGTGTTTCTCAAACTTTTTCGGATTGAGGACCACTTTGTCTGAATCGACAATTGACGGATGGTAATTTGACACTGCTCACTTATTTTATATTCACTTTTACAAGCCTGTATTACTGTGGTGAAAATATGACTGAGCTATGACTAAGCTATGTTTAGCTTTACAATCAAGATACAAATATAGCCCAGTGCTAGTGTGTAGAAATCCTCTCACAGACCACCTGAACTCTGTCGCCGACCACCAGTGGTCCCCGGACCACACTTTGAGAATCACTGCTGTAGTTGAACACACAACATAGAAACTGAGGTCCCTTTGTAACATTAAACATACAGAAGGGGTGACGGAGGGTGAATGTGTGTGCAGACAGGCGTGTGTGTGTATGTGTGTGTGTGTGTGCGTGTGTGCGTTTTTATGTATTTGATATTAGATATGATACTGTATAATTCAACATAGTACCTTATTTTCACGTTTAACGCTTTTAAAAGTAAGAAAAAGATACAAATGTAAACTTGAGCATGAGCCTCGGATATTCGTCTGACAATATCTCAACATCATGAATTGTTTAAGAGCACAATCTGGGTGAGCCTCGGGCAGGCTTCACATTGAGATGCCCTTTTTGCCTTTCAGATGCAAGGAACAGAGCCAGCATATCAAAATATGTGAGCAGGGGCCTGTGTGTATTTCTGCTGTGATATGAAAATGTTAAGATATGGGATATGGCTTCCAGACTTAGGGCAAATAAACAAACTATGCAACAAACTCTTCTTTACTACAAGAAAAGAAATGAATAAATTATTATAGCAAAACTATGATACCACTTCTGCAACCATCTTTTATTTGCTTTCTGCTGGTGTGTTACTAAAACAATGTGATGATGATGACGCATTATAAGCACTAAGAGTGTCCCCAGTCGAGAGTGACGTGAGTGCCGTAAAGAAAACAACAACAATAAGCGAGTGCCTGGAGCTATGAAGAGAGCCTCTATCTGAACCCAGCCTTAGGCATCACAATGAAGACCAGAGGGAGAGAGAGAGAGAGAGAGAGAGAGAGAGAGAGAGAGAGAGAGGAGGGGCAGACAGTGGGGGAGAGAGGGAGAGAGAGATACAGAGAGAGAGAGAGAGAGAGAGGAGGGGCAGGAGGAGGAGAAGAGGAAAAAGAAGACGAAGAAGAAGAAAAAGAAAACAAAGAAGACAACGACGACAGTACAGCCATGGTCAAGGCCGGATTAACACACAGGCTAGATATGGCTGCAGCCTAGGGCACCCCACCTGTCAGGGGGCCCCCAGTTGGCCAAAGGAGGAGGGGGGAGGGGGGGGGGGGGGGGGGGGGGTCAGTGGTGTAGTCTACTTTTTTATGGTGGGTATACTGTATATTTGAGCATTTTTCGAAGTGGGTATACTGTATATATTTGTGCTATTCAAAACAATGGATCAATGTGGGGGGGAGTCAATATAATTGAAGAAATGTAAGAAGATGCAGTCTTGACAACTTAGTCTGCCATGTCAGGTAGAGTTGCAAGTCTTACTAATACTCCTCTTGGTATGGAATTGTTGTACCGTTGTCTATGCAATTTTGTTACAAAATTTTCCTTCCACGGGGGCCTGCAGCAACCTGCAGCCTAAGGGCTCCAGGCCCTCTTAATCTGGCCGAGGGCATGGTCCGCTTCCGAGTCCGAGTTTGACCCAGGGCCCAGGGCTCTTGGGCTGTATTGACAACTTATGTAGAGTTATTAAATCTTAAATCTTTACTCCTCTTGGGTTGGAATTATGACGCCATCTACGCAATTTTGTTACAAAAATCTGCCAAGGGGGCCCCAGGCCTTCTTGCCTTGCAGTAATCCGGCCAAGCAGGGAATGGTCCCTGGAGTTTGACCCCAGGACCCAGGGCTCTCTTTGGCTGTACAGTACCTGCCACACGGGACGTGACTTACCTTTGTATTCGATGGCGAAGCCGGACATCCCCAGGGAGGCGTCGCTGCGGAAGGCCAGGAAGATGGTGTTGCCGCTGCTCTCGATCCTGTCGGGCGCCTGGCTGCCCTGCAGACTGCTGAGCAGCGGACCGTTGGAGTCCTCGCCCTCGTAGATGTGGAGGAAGTCATAACTGGGCTCCATGTTGAAGCTGGAGTGGAAATGAGAGGAGGAGAGAGGAGAGAGAGAGAGAGAGAGAGAGAGAGAGAGAGAGAGAGAGAGAGAGAGAGAGAGAGAGAGAGAGAGAGAGAGAGAGAGAGAGAGACATATTATGTATATATTACATTGTGCGGTTAAAACACACACTCTACCCAGAAGTAGGTGGGATAAGAAAAATAAAAATGAAAATTGAATTCTTAACATTGTGCAAAAAGGTTCCCATCATGAGATGGGGAGAGAGAGAGGAGGGAAATAGGAGAGAGAGAGACAGGAAGGATGGAAGGAAGGAGGGAAGAAAGGAGAGAAATTGAAATGATAAAATCCTTTATTTACAAAGATGCATATTACATTATGCGGTTAAAACAACACTCCACCCAGAAAAATCAAATAAAAAATGTCATTCTTAACATCGTGTAAAAAGGTTTCCATAACGAGATGGAGAGAAAGAGAGGGAGGAATATGAGAGAGACAGGAAGGAAGGAAGGAAAGAAGGGAGGAAAGAAAGAAAGAGTGAGTGAGTGAGTGAGTGAGTGAGTGAGTGAGTGAGTGAGTGAGTGAGTGAGTGAGTGAGTGAGTGAGTGAGTGAATGGGTGAGTGGTACAGATGCCGATAGAGAGAAATAGATAGAGAAATAGAAAAAGAAAGAAAGAAAGAAAGAAAGAAAGAAAGAAAGAAAGAAAGAAAGAAAGAAAGAAAGAAAAGAAAAAAAGTGTGAGTGAGTGAGTGAGTGAGTGAGTGAGTGAGTGAGTGAGTGAGTGAGTGAGTGAGTGAGTGAGAGAGAAAACGGTACAGATACAGATTGAGAGCAATAGAGATATAGAAATAGAGAAAAAAATATAGAAAGAGAAGTGGAGACACACTCAAAGAGAACCCAAAAAAACTACTCAATATGAGAGTGGAACAGCATCAGAGGGACCACCCGCTGCGTGCACTCCAGGGGAGTTGCAAGGTGCCCAACGTCACAAGAAAAAGGAGGCAGGACTCGATCAAAGGGTTAAAAACACACATGGGTGTTAGCCAAAAAGCCATTTCACTGAACAAATTTGTTCACTGTTCATTTCCAAGTGGCCCTTAAGGATTTTTGTCAGTGATGTACAAATAAAACGACGTGAAATCCCCCAATTATCCACACAGTAAAGCAAAATAAGAAAGTAGACTATGGGTTTTTTTGGTATCTGTTTTTACAACTCACATTTTTGATGATTTGTTTTCCCCATCTGCTTGCAGTGAACCCCACACGCACACGCACACACAGACACCCCCCCCCACACACACATAAACACGTACCTTTTGAAAATTAGAGCAATCACAAAGTCGGGATTGACTTTTATCCGCCAGTCGCATTCCTTTCCCGGCGGGTAGGGCTGGGGATAGTTGGGCGATAGAATTACCCCAGCAGGTCCTGTCACATTCCCTCCACAGGTAGCTGTCGGTGCAAGAATGAGAGAGAGGGGGCATCAGTGGACTGAGCTGATCTGCTTACTTTAATATGATCCCTCACCAAACAAGACACACAGGGTTATGACAAACAAACAGCCCGTGCTCGGCACAGAGAATGCCATTCAAGTGTCCGTTTTTCTCTGTTTATACAAACACTAGCCAGAGTTTCTACAAAATCTCCACTTTTCCTTGAGTTTTTAGGATTCGTTTGCAGGGGGGAAACCTTCGTTGTGTGCAAACGAAGGGCACAAACGAAGGGAAAGATCATCCCTTATCTAAATACCCAGGTATATATAAACGGGCCCTCAGAAGGTGTGGGCTATTTTTGCACTGTACAGTACATCTCTATTTTTCCCTTTGTTATGAATCAGGCGCTGTTTATACATTATATACCTGGGTATTTTGATAAACATTTTTCTTCCCCTGCGTTAAACCAAAATATCTTTGTTCACACCATTAGCCTGTGCGCGGAACGGAGAATGCCAATCAAGTGTCAAGTGTTTTTCTCTGTTTATATAGAAACGCTAACCAGAGTTTTTAGGATTCGTTTTCAGAGGAAAAACCTCAGTTTTTGTGTAAACAAAAGTGTGGGCTATTTGTGCACTGTAAGGTACTTCTCTATTTTTCCCTCCACAGGTAGCTGTTGGTGCAAGAGTGAGAGGGGCATCGGTGAGCTGAGC
>NC_085880.1:43818285-43823285 GCF_034702125.1 Engraulis encrasicolus | reverse complement strand
TCCAAAAAAATGCTCAAAACTCGCCTGGGAGCACTTCATCTCGCCCAATTTGAACCACATTCTATTGATATCTATGGTCATAAATTAACAGGAAAACCCGCCCAAATGGCCTTTTTGCCCATTTTTACATACAGACGGCCCTCCTAAGCAGCCCAATTGGTGGGGAAACCGCCCAATCTGGCAACATGGGCAACACTGGCACCAGCGTGTACTATAATGCAGGGCGGATGCCTGGCGAACATATTGCCCTGCGGCCCCCCACAAGGCTGAGGCCATGGGAAGGTGACGTGACTCCACTGGTGGCATTTAGAGGACGACAGATGAGACGTACAGTGCCGTAGTAAATCTATTGCTTTGGGGTATGAATGTTCAACACACTCATGCTCACCATGCATGCATTACGCAGTAGCAGTAGTATCGCATCTGTGGCATGGCAGCCATCGAGGAATGCCCTTACGACATGCAGATGTCTTTCTAAATTTGTATACAAATGGGCCTGTAAGTGATGTAACGGGGGCCATTAGAGATTTGTTGGCTTTATTTTTCATCATCTACATCATTATTTTTTCTGTGGCAAAAAAATGCACATACTGTAGGACAGTGGTTCTCAATGGGGGCTGTATAGTGCCCTTAAGGGGTGTTGATAAGAAGACATCTGAGAGGGGGGGGGAGCACTCAGTTGCAAATAAGGTGCAATATACAGTCTAGGACCGAAAGCTCGTAAGTCTATGAAGCTTTGCACAAAAAAGACCTGAAGTGTGCGGAATGGATGTCTCATTTTTGTACAGACACTTCAGCTGAATCCTGCACCTTCTAAACAGATGAGCGGTGACCCAGCATCACTTCATTTTTTGGGGAGGGGGGACATCACATCCTGCATTCCACCACAGCAGAGTAGCCAATAGGCATAGTCCTCCACATTCCACCACGGCAGAGTAGCCAATAGGCATAGCCCTCCACATTCCACCACAGCAGAGTAGCCAATAGGCATAGTCCTCCACATTCCACCACAGCAGAGTAGCCAATAGGCATAGTCCTCCACATTCCATCACAGCAGAGTAGCCAATAGGCATAGCCCTCCACATTCCACCACAGCAGAGTAGCCAATAGGCATAGTCCTCCACATTCCATCACAGCAGAGTAGCCAATAGGCATAGCCCTCCACATTCCACCACAGCAGAGTAGCCAATAGGCATAGTCCTCCACATTCCATCACAGCAGAGTAGCCAGTAGGCATAGTCCTCCACTAGCAGGGCTCTGCCCTACTGGTGACGCAACGCCTTCGGCTCAGCTACACACAGTAGGGCCAGGAGCTTGCTCAATCCCGCTACAGCGGGAACTCCACCCACTTTGTCTGGAACCAATCAACTGAGCATTTCCAAACGTCCTGGGTAGAGGCAAGTTCAAGGCAGTGACGTGGTTTAAGCAGAGACGTTCTATTGGGCTAAGAAATGTTTGGTTTAAACTTTGGCACATCCCTCAACCAGTAGCAAGCCGAGGGAGGCGGGTTAACCAGGCCATGGAAACAAAGTTCTTCCTGTATGGAAATGCTAATCGTTATAGTCCTGGTCAGACCAGAATCGCGGTAGTGATCTGAAGTCTATGAAAATCAGGCAAGTCCTCCACATTCCATCACAGCAGAGTAGCCAATAGGCATAGTCTTCCACATTCCACCACAGCAGAGTAGCCAATAGGCATAGCCGACGATAATATTCCAGCAGGAGTGCCAGTGACGTGTCCACCCAGCCAGACAGCGTGACGGAGCGGCATCAGCAGGGGGAGTATGGCGTGCTAGGCTACACGGCCCGCAATCATAATTCACTGGCTTGCATGGCTACTTAGCATGCCAAAAAACGTTAGCCCACGGGCCTCTTCCGTATTCTCTACAGTGGGAGCAGCTCCGGGAGGTCAATCATGTCTAAAAGCAAATGATTCTCTCTCTTTCTCGCTCTCTCTCTCTCTCTCTCTCTCTCTCTCTCTCTCTCTCTCTCTCTCTCTCTCTCTCTCTCTCTCTCTCTCTCTCTCTCTCTCTCTCTCTCTCTCCTCCCCCTCCCTTTCCTTTCCTTTCCTTTCCTTTCCTTTCACAAGAAAACAAATGGAATAAGAATTAGTAGCATGAAGCCAATGGGATCTGGTGATAATTTGTAAGCACTGCCATGTCAAACTGACGGAGCAGACAATACAAAAAAAAGAATAATTGGATCTACATTTAGTAGTCTCTCTCCCTGTCTCTTCCTCACTCTCTCTCTCTCTCTCTCTCTCTCTCTCTCTCTCTCTCTCTCTCTCTCTCTCTCTCTCTCTCAATATGGGCGCGCGTGTGTGTGTGTGTTTGTGTGTGTGTGTGTGTGTGTGTGTGTGTGTGTGTGTGTGTGTGTGTGTGTGTGTGTGTGTGTGTGTGTGTGTGTGTGTGTGTGTATTCCCCATTTAACCTTGTCTGAATGCTTAAGCAATCCAGCAAACACATATAAATTCAGATAACCACCCTCACACACCCTACAAACACACACACACACGCACACTTAGAAACATAAATACAAACACAAGTACACACACACTTACTTATATAATAAATATAAACCCTAACACACACACCCACACACAAACACACACACAAACACACACACACACACACACACACACACACACACACACACACACACACACACACACACACACACACACAGACACACACACACACACACACACACACACACAGACACACACACACACACACACACACACACACACATGCATATCCACAGACACAGACACAAACATTCACACACGCACATGCTCTCACGTGTACACACACACACGCACGCAAGCACGAACGCACGAACGCACGCACACACACACACACACGGAAACCCACAGACACAAACATTCACGCACACACACACACACACACACACACACACACACACACACACACACACACACACACACACACACACACACACACACACACACACACACACACACACACAAACACACAAACACACACGCACAGTGCTGCATGCTGCAAATGGATTCTAGGATTTGAAGGCAGCTTGGCAGTGTGTCATGGCTCCTCCAAAACGGCTGGGCCCAGTGAGGGTTGTATCCCCAGTCTCACGTCTCACGCAGCAACAACAGACAACAGCAGAAGCAGCAACAGCAGCAGCAGCAGCAGCAGCAACAACAGCAGCAGAAGCGGTCGCAAACACTCTCAAACACTCTCACGGTAGAGACACATAGGAGGCAAAGTGAGCGAAGCGAAGAGAGGCGAAATCCAACCGTCATCAGGTCATCGCGGCGAATCAAATGGAATGGAACAGTTATGTTGTTGATTTGATTTGACCGCGGCAGGCGAATTCGCTCCTCATTTGCATAACATTAAACTTTCTTTAATAATTTCGCTTCGCTTCGCTCCTGTTCGCTTGCTTTCGCTTGCCTTCGCTTGCCTTCGCCTGCCTTCGCCTCTCTCATAGGAATGAATGGCAAAGTTCGCAAATTCGCGTGTACGTGTCCCTACCGTCATGCCCATCTGGTATACCGGGCATTTCCCGATGGGCCCCTATTTTGAAAATAGGGGCCCACAAGGGTGCGGGGCCCACCGGTGAGTCAGTTCTGCGCCGCTAAGTATGAGGGGCCCCTTTCAGCCAAAAGTTTGGTGTTACTGTTTTGTATTTTACTGTAAACAATATTACGTAGGAAAACATTACAATGTAGGAAAATCTGGCAGAACACCGGCCCAAACCCACTGTTATTTGACAGGGGAACGAGACACATGCATGCAGCCGCCCAGGCAGCCAGCCACCACAGAATTTCTCCCCGCGGAGGACTTAATGTATTAGAGGTAATTTCTCACTAACATGCAGAGGGACCTGTGTTTGATTTTGTTATTTAAAGCAGGGCGATCCATCTCTCTACTCTTTGGATGGGGGGCGGTCTTGCTTGTTCTTTTTTTGGCATCAGAGCAGCAGGTATAAATACATATACACCCCCCCTGTCCCACTCCCCACTCCCCACTACCTAACTGGATGATAAACAAGTACTGGAGTCGAGTTGACATCACATCATTTTAAAGATACAGCAGTTAGTTTAAAGTGGGAGTTCCATAACAACCCAAGAGGGTGCAAAGGAAGCAGGTAAACAAACTCCTCCACAACCTTAAAGTCTTAAATACTGTATATGATGATCTACAATCTCTTTCTATCTCTTCTTCCTCTGCCTTCCTGCTATCTCTGCCTCTCATCTCTTCCTCTCCTTTTATATCCACCTCTAACAATTATATTTTTTTTCTCATTTGTTAAGCACTTTGAGTTGCATCCCTTGTATGATACAGTGCTATACAAATACAATTATTATTATTATTATTACTTAAATATTGTATATGATGACACAGCACTCTCTTCCACAATCTTAAATACTGTATATGATGACACAACTCACTCATATGATGACAAAAGTTCCAGAGACAAGCTGGCATCACATCATTTTAAAGATGAGTCACATGACAAAAAATATAAAAGTCCTACTGTTTGGATAACAGAACGTAAAAAGATTCAATTGTCAAATGTAATCTGTGCATTCAAAGTCACCAGAGGAGGTGAGGTGGCAATGCAAACACATAAAGAAAAAAAAAATTGTATGCGTTCTCCTACTTTACCAGGGCTTAACTACAAATGAGCAATTTCCTCAAATGAGGTGGAGTGTTCCTTTAAAGGGACACTGTGCAGGAAATGGTCAAAAAAGGTACTGCAACTATGCTGCTCATTGAAACTGGGTTGCCTATTCCCAAATTGTATCTTTTCATGAAAGTTTACTAAGTAATAAACTAATATGTTCTAGTATGGCCCAAGTACAGTCTGTTTTACCGCTAAAAATGGCTATTTCTGGAAATTCAAAATGGCGGACCATAGAGAAGATCCCCCTTTTCATGTATGGAAAGTGCATTTTTTCCATTCATACTGAACACTTTGAATTTGATGGTGGTAGTAAATATTCATGAAAAGGGT
>NC_085880.1:43793285-43813285 GCF_034702125.1 Engraulis encrasicolus | reverse complement strand
ACAGAGCTTATCATTTAAACAGAAACTCAATAGGCTGCCGTCTGCCCATTTATTCTATCAATGAACGCTGATGGAAATCTCCGAGTTTCATTGTATAACCCGGCCCAGATAGGGCGCCGCCTTTTTATTGTGTAACTAGCAGAGATAGATTACATTGGACACGTACAGGCTCACTCATTTTCATGGCTAAATTGCCTGTGGTTGATGTCATGCTCAAATACTGTACGTTTATTAGCTTCTCTTCTCTTTGGCTTCTCTTTGTCTGCCAGCCACTTGCAGATAAATAAACACACACCTCAGAAAAGCTCTCTCTCTCTCTCTCTCTCTCTCTCTCTCAAAACACATTTAACCCCCACCGACCCTTCCATCCCAACAATTATTCACCATATTATGCAGTCAATTCTAAAGCCAACCATAAATCTGTGCATAAAAAGCAGCACACACCACCAAACAGCCCATTATAGCCCAGCCCGGCCCAGCCGAGCCCAGCAGAGCCCAGCCCAGCCCAGCCCAGCCCAGCCCAGCCCAGCCCAGCCCAGCCCAGCCCGGGACTCACTAATTCGACGCCCTTTCGGTACTTACCGTTTACGTCAAACGACCCTAACCCTAAACCTGACCCTAACCTTAACCCTAACCCTAACCTTAACCCTAACCTTAAATCGCTTGTTTAAAATGTTTGATTACCATGTGACGTACCACGTAAGTACCAAGAGGGCGTCAAACTAGTGGGTCCCGCCCAGCCCAGCCCAGCCCAGCCCAGCCCAGCCTGCCCCATCCCAGCCTGCCCCATCCATCCCGGCACTACGTAGAGGGAGAGAGTGATTACCTAATTGTTTTTCCCACGTCTGCCTCGATGGACCAGGTGCAGTGGAGGTTGTTGTCGTAGGGCGCCGGATATCCTGGTGATAAGATCCGTCCAGACGTGGCCTCCTTAATGTGACCTCCACACTCGGCTTGGTAGGGGAACACAAGAGTAATTACTCGCCCACACCGCACCACACCGCTCCGCACCGCACTGCACACCGTCATCAGATTTTCCTGCACACCTTTCATATACTCAGTTAAACAGGGCAGAGGAGCATCCTCAGCTGTGTGTATGTGTGTGTGTGTGTGTGTGTGTGTATGTGTGTGTGTGTGTGTATGTTTGTGTGTGTGTGTGTGTATGTGTGTGTGTGTGTGTATGTTTGTGTGTGCGTGTGTGCGTGTGCGTGGGTGTGCGTGTGCATGTGTGTGCCTGTGTGTCTTCTCAGCTCTGTTTTGTGTAGTGTTAGCATGTGCCATCATTCCGTCTCTGCTGGTGCGCGTCGTTAACGCGCCGCATTTTACAAGGTCTCTCTCGGCGTGAAGTGAAGTCATCAATAAACACACTAAAATGCAATAAATAAACGTAACCTTGGTGACTGGCTGTGAGCAAACATAAAGACAGGATGAATATCCTCCCTTGTTGTGCGTTGCCTCTTATTGCGACAAATAAGGACAATATCCGCCAGAGGCAACTGCCATCAATTTTCACACCGTTTTGAAAAATTTGTCAAACCTCAGCGTTTGTAATTTAAGGCAATGAGAACAGGACATTAGTCTGGATTGTGCCCGCATGCACACACACCATTCACACACACACTACACACACACACACACATACACACACACTCTCTCTCTCACCCTCAGACAGACACACAGACACAGACACACAAACACACAGACACAGACACAGACACAGACACAGACACAGACACACACACACACACACACACACACACACACACACACACACACACACACACACACACACACACACACACACACAGTCTCTCTCTCTCTTCTCTCTCTCTCACCCACACGCACCCACAACATAACACTACACCCATGCAGTTTGTCAAACATCTTTTCCCAGGTGAAGTCTTATTCATCACCCACCCTCACTATGCCTCAAAAAGAGAACAAAAAGGCCCCGCAAGTGTCTCTCTCTGTCTCTCTCTCTGCACGCCAGCTCTTAATTGAAGCGGAGGCTGAACGTTAGCGGCAGGGCTTGACACTGGCACCTGCTAACCGGCCAAATGCTGGTAAAACTTGGCTGTGGCTAGTAATACCTTCAGTGTCACTAGCCAATTTGTTTGTTTGGCAGTTTGTTCCTCTGTATGACGTGTATCATAGTAGCCTGTACTCTGTTGTTTGCCCCTTGTGTATCAATTGCTTGTATTTAAGTTCAAGAAAAACTCAATATTTTCTATTACTAAATATTTCTATTTACTTGATATACTTCCATGTAGAAAACTATACACTCATCTTGCTTTAGCGCCTCATCTTCTGAGGTTAGATGTACACTATCATGATAAAGGAAAAAAAAAACAATATAAAATCTGTGGCTAGTGGAATACCTTAATGGCTAGTGACAGGAGAAAACCACAAGACACAGTGGCCGGTGGGTGAAAAAGTTAACGTCAAGCCCTGCTCTGCACGCCAGCTCTTAATTGAAGCGGAGGCTGAACATTAGCGACACTTCACCGGGGCCCTTGGACACTGTCATCGCAACACATCGCCAAACCGCCAGTGACTCCCACTGAGTCCTCTCCATCAGGGCTTCCGATGGCAGCTAGAGAAATTGGCTGTGTTCCTTCGGGTGAATAAGAGGACACGAGGATGTCTCTTCTCCTCTTTCTGTCTCTGCCTTTTTTTTGCTGCTGTTTCTTTTCTTCTTTAATGTTATTGACAGTATTTGAAATATGGCACCTGAAGGAGGGTGGTGAAAAAGAAAGGATGTGTTTTATATTGTTTATTTTTCTTGTGCTTGCTGGTTCTCGCTTTACAAGGCAAAGGCACCCGGTGCTTGCGGAGCATTTAAACTCCGAGAGGCACAGAAGGACCTTGGCAGCATGCAGACACCAACCAAACCACGAGACCTTCAGACTTGAGGCGAGAGACAGAGAGCACATGGTGCCGCCGCTGAAAGGAGAGACTCAGAAAACACGTCAACCTCTTAGTCCTCGGAGGGAAAGAGAGGGGTAAAAAATAGCCAATTTCTCTAAGAGCGACCGCAAGCTCAGCATCGTGTCACCACCACCACCAAACGCTGAGGTCCCTTTGTCCCTAAAAGTTAAAGTAAAAGAAAACAACTTGATGCGACAAAATGTTCTCCCGAAAACTTCAGTATCATTATTATGCCTTGAACTTGGATGACCTCCATTTTGGTGGCTGCAGCAGTGAACGAACATTTTGCATTTTGAGTTTCATGGATGCTGCGTATTACTGCAGTGGCGTCTGTGTGAAACAATAATTGGATGTAGTGAAAACGAGATATATACAGATGACGTTTAAGAAAGAAGAAAAAAAATATATTTCCAGACACAAGAGAGCTTCTACTCATTCAGAAGTTGTCAGAGGCACTTTGGGATGGAGTTTATGCCAGTCATATCTCATTCCACAAAAAGCCACCCCAGAGCAGCTTTTAACTCCCCGTGCCAACGGAGCAAAAAGCCGCCCATTGTGTCGGGAGCGGGAGCAAAAGAAATTACACCAGAGCAGAGCTCTCGGAAATTATTGCGTACAAGCCATTGCTTTGAATACCCATAGCTGTCAGATAGCAATTAGCAATAAAAGAGGAGGAGAGGGGGGCTGAGGAAAAATATATACTATATTCATTGCCTTGACGGGTCCCGACTCACCGAGGCAGGACGGCAGGGGCATGTCCCACACTCTGCGGTCCCCGCTGAGGCAGGTCAGGGAGCTGCTCCCGTGCAGAGTGTAGCCAGGGTTGCAGCTGTACAGCACTCGCGTGTTGGCAAAGTGCCCGTTATCTTCAATCTTGTAGCCATAATTCGGAGTCCCCGGCTCTTCGCATTTGACAAGGTCAAAACCTGTAAAACAGAGGCGTGTTAAAAAGTCTGCATGGCATGGCATGGGATGGGATGGGCCCCCCGGTTTTGGGCGTTAAAAAACATCTGTCCACTTGAATGAATCTCGGAGAGCCAAGCAGCGTCGGAAGAGATTCTTTTTCGAGACGCAATAATTATGCAAAGATGGAGCAATTAAAAGACATCTGTCCGACCGACACTATTTAGCGAGCAACCTCCAGCATTCAGCCCCAGTCTGATGTGGGTGAAACATATGCTTAGTGCAGCACAAAAGCCTTTGACTTGAAGTGAACTTTGTCTGCAGTTGCTCCAAGTGCAGCAGCTCCCCGCATAGACTATACTAGTATATATATACACAGTAGAAAGAGGAGGATGGGATTCAGTGTAAATGCAACTGGGGTGGAAAATCATGTTGCCTTTACGGTTGAATGTCCTGTTTACTTAAACACACATAAACATGCTAAGCCATTCATGTTGTTGTTAAATAATGCACAGCTAGGAATGATAACGAATGCCTAATGTTTGTGGAGATGTGCAAAGATCGAATTGCTTTTTAAATATGCGCATAATTCTAGGCATGAAATAATTCCAAGAGACCCGACATATTTCATCTTTTGTTTGTTTGCATTACAATACTATCATTTTACAGATACCCTGGAAGGCTAATGTTGTTTATACAGTAATGAGCGTAATGCGTGTGACAGAAGCAAGCAAAGCTATGCGTTAATACGCATCATTGTGAATGCCTTACATAGCAGAGGAAATGCAGCTAATGGACATCATTATTAGCCTAGAAAATCTTGTCCACATGAAACTGAATAGCCTGAGTCACCACAGACAAGCCTGGGGCGGACTCAAACGGCTGTCCTTTTGTTGTCTGTCTTCTGCACTCTGTACCGTATCCAATAGGACAATGCTACAACCAAACAGCACTTGACCCTGCCATCATAGGGTTAAATAGGCCTGGGGACTATTATATACAAATACGCGTTTACACACATTTGTGTCGTTGAGGGAGCATTTGTATCCTGTATGCTAAGCAGCTAACCGCGTGAGCTCATTTGTTTGACTGACAGCCGTTTCCAACAGTCAGAGGTTGAACAGTGCGCAGCCAGGGTGGCACAGCCAGGGATTGTTTACAAACGGTAAACCCATGTATAAGAACAGACCCATGTGATTAGTCAGCTCATATATGGGAAGACTACTAACAAACAACCGTAGGAGATTTCCATGCATACAGGACACAAATGTAATTTGCTAACGCTAGGGTACATCTAGATTCATTGGATATATCATCATTTAACCTACTACGGAATCTACTTAACACTCAGTAACTGTAGAAGCCAGAAGGGAAATATAGGCTCCGGTCACATGCGGAAAGACGGAATTATATTTCGATTTATTTATTTATAACTCACGTAATGTGATTTTATAATTAAAACCTAATATCGTTATGGGTACAAATCTGATTTGGAATGCTTCGTTTTAGCTCCAGGTGCAACTGTAGCTAAGGGAATTCCTTACCCACCAATCACACATCATTCATCCCGTTTCATCACTGAGCGTGGAGCACGGCACGCTAGCTGTCTTATGTGTGAGACTGGCAAATGTGTCTAGGGAGCTTTGCATCACGTCTGAGTGAGGCACACGCCACCACACCTGACACGCATTGTTTTCACAAGCCCGGAAGGATCCGTCGAAACACATGTAGAGCCATAATCAATCATCTCGGGCGACTTCACTTGTCATCTGACCTAAACTGTCAGGTAATACACACACACATACACACAGATTTACACACAGATTTTTTTCCCTCTCTTTTTTTTTGTTATGCGCTTCTGCATTATCTGCATTTACAGAAGGGGGGGGGGGGGGGGGAGCGAGCTTTAAGCCTAGCATTAGTGTCTGGTTAATGTGAGCTGAATTTTAAAACATTCTGAATAAGCAAATCCCATAAATGTTGGATCTCCCACAAGTCACACTAAATTAGTCCTTTTCAAGCCCACAGTTTCATGGAGAGAGTGAGGGGAGCGGAGAGCAGTGTTGCCAGATGTGTCTGATCAAATCCCGCCCAAAAGGTTCTCAAAAACTGCCAAAAATGTGCTAAATTCCGCCCAATTTCAACAAATTGCATTGATTTGTATGGGCACTGAACATCAGAAAAAAATGCCACATGGCCAATTTTTCCCGTTTTGACCCGCAGACGGCCATCCCAAGTAGCCCGATTGGACGGGTAAACGTCTGATCTGGCAACACTGGCGGAGAGTGGGGAGTGTCTATGACCTGTTCTTCTTCACCAGTGCCTTCAGATTAACCAACTGAGAGGCTAAGACACCTGTGTGTGTGTGTGTGTTGGGAGGGGGGGATGCATGCATGGTGTGTGTGTGTGTGTATTTGTGCGTGCATGTGCGTATGCGTGCATGCATGTGTGTATGTGTGCGTATTTGCACGTGTGCTGGTTTGTGTCTATGACATTGTATGTCTGAGTGTGTGTGTGTGGGGGGGTGCGTGTGTGCGTGTGTGCGTGCGTGCGTGCGGGCCCGTGCATGTGAGTGTGTGTATTAACGGATGTGTTGGTAACGTGCTGAGCATACTAAACACCCCTGTTGTGTGTGTGTGGGTGTGTGGGTGTGTGGGTGTGTGGGTGTGTGTGATACACCCCGCGTCAACCCCGACACTCTTCCCCATTCCTCCTCATTTCCGTCTCCAGTAACGGGGCCGCGCCTGCCTGAGAAACTTACTGCTGTATGTCAGCCGGAAGCCCGTGTTGATTCCTGTGTGTGTGTGTGTGTGTGTGTGTGTGTGTGTGTGTGTGTGTGTGTGTGTGTGTGTGTGTGTGTGTGTGTGTGTGTGTGTGTTTGTGTGTGTGTGTGTGTGTGTGTGCATGCGTGTGTGCGTGTGTGTGTGTGTGTGTGTGTGTGTGTGTGTGTGTGTGTGTGTGTGTGTGTGTGTGTATGTTACTTACTGCTGTATGTCAGCCGGAAGCCCTGGTTGGTCCCCGTCCCGTTGCTGTTGAACTCCAGCCACAGATGATTTGAGGTGCTGTTGATGAGCGTATTAGTCATATCGCTCCGTGAGAAATTGCCCAGCAGTCTGGATGAGCTGTCACTCCCGTCATAAATCTGGATGGAGGGAGGAAAAGGGAAGAGGAGGAGGGGAGGAAGAAAAGAGAGAAATCCTCCTCAGAACTCTTCATTGGGGCCACAAAATACTAGCCTGGTCCTGACAGGATTTAACTTATAAGTTGTTGAACAAACATGTCTGACGTCTATCTATGGCGATGTAGGACCGTTTAACAGACATGTCTGACAGAACATCCTACCGTAGGATAAAATTACAATGTAGGACCGTTTGTCAGAACACCGGCGAAAATCCTACCGGTCAACATCGCTCCACAGAGGACAGGTACCAGACGTAGTGCGGAGCCAAGTTTCTTGGCGGAAGTACATAGGATGGCACGCGAGGCTAACAAAATACAGCACATGCATGTCAATACAGCATGAAGCTCAAATACACGTACAGTCATTGTCAGGGACGGATTAATCCACAGGTTAGATATTGCTGCAGCCTAAGGGGCCCCAACCTGCAAAGGGCCTCCTGATTGGCCAAAAGTGAATTGTGACTACATAGATGCAATATTGAAAAATTCATCTGTGCTGTTGAGTACAGTTGATAGACGTCTCACCTTAATTCCTAGCTTGTAATTAACAACACTGTCTATGTAAAATTGTCCTCCAGGGGGGCCCACAGCAACCTGTAGCCTAGGAGCCCCAGGCCATCTTAATCCGGCCCTGGTCATTATAGTTAAGTGATTATGTGCCCTTCAGTAGACCTCATTAAGTTAGAAAGGGTTTTTTTTTTACCAAACTCAAGTTCTAAATGTACGTATGGCCTAAACGTCGGCAGTTAAATCAAAATATGGCATGGTGTTCTTGCCACTTTCATTTCAATGTGATTATTTAAATAATGGCTATTCACATATAACAGTTTGTACATAGCAATTAAGAATAATTTGCACAGGCTTGGTCTGACTTCCACAACGGAGCGCCTTTATGTACAAAGACTTCCGTAGATTTCCGACTGAATATTTGTGTAAGTGAAAATCTGAAAGATACATATGCACCTAAAATTTAAACACATGCACACATGCACTTTAAATGTTAAAGGGGCATAAGGTAGGATGATGTAATTTGCGCAGTGCCCGTGGCATGCCTATCTCAAAATCTACACTGTAATGAAAAAATGCTGTTCAAATAAACTCGCTGTGAAACTCGCTGTGTTTTTCATCACAGAATGCCAGCAGCTGATACAAATCTGAATACGGTATGTAAAGTGATGTTTCAAATGAAAAGTGTTTCCCACGACACTCGTTCGGTCCGACGCCGTCAAAAGTTGCATGTGGGGTTTTCTGACAGCGGACCGTGGAAGTGGTCGCGAGAGCCATCGTTCACTTACGAATGACTCGCATAATGATGCGGCTGACTTGGGACCGTGATTCATTTAACTTTTAATCCTACCTGGAACCCATTTAAGTCTTAGTACATCTGAACATTTACATGAAAAGGTTTTAGTGAGTAAGCAAGCTTTGGACATGAGGCCCCTGGGCTAGACTTCCTGAAATAGCGGGGGGTTGGCATGTGGGTATGTTTACTTACATGCACAAGTTCTCAGCACGAAGCTAGAAGCTACGTATGCCTAAGTATTTCAGTCATACCTTCAGGTAATCGCCCTCAAGGAGCTGAAAGTCTGTGGCCAGCAGTCGAATGCCTTTTCCCCTCTCCGTCTCCACGCGGTAGATGCACTCGTGATTGTTGGCGTAATTGGCAGGATAATTGGGTGAGAGCAAGACACCGTCGATTCCGACAGAAGTGGCACCACACTCAGCTAGACAGAGGGACGAAGAAAGAAAGAAAGAAAGAAAGAAAGAAAGAAAGAAAGAAAGAAAGAAAGAAAGAAAGAAAGAAAGAAAGAAAGAACGAATGAACGAACGAAAGCAAAGTTGGAAAGAAGAAGAAAAAGAAACAGGAAAAATAAGGACCCAAGAAGACACATGAAAAATAAACCCTTATGTGAGACCAGAGTAAAGAGGAAAGGTTAGGAAGACGGTTATCAAAACAGGGAGAGAGAGGAGGCTAGAGGAAAGAGGACTTTGTCAGAATAAACTCACTCTCACAAATGCCCAGAAGAGACACCCAGCCTGACTCACCGTCAGTTTGAAAGCTTTAGCCAAGAGCTCCCCTCTTGCCCTGTCCTGAGATCACTCAAAACTGACCAGCCTCACTGTAGCCTCTAAACCTCTCTCTCTCTCTCTCTCTCTCTCTCTCTCTCTCTCTCTCTCTCTCTCTCTCTCTCTCTCTCTCTCTCTCTCTCTCTCTCTCTCTCTCTCACACACACACACACTCAAACGGTGGCTTCCATATTAAAACCAATGTGAACACACGAGAGTGGCAAAGCACACACACACACACGCACACGCACACGCACACGCACGCACACACGCACGCACACACACACACACACACACACACACACACACACAAACACACACACAGAAAAGGAAAAATCTTCCCCAACTTTCCCAAAACGTAGTGGACGGACTGCATGCATGCGATGCGACGCGGCAGGCAGCTGTTCTGCAGTGAAGGGCCTGAGGAGCTGAACCAGTTGGAGCATGAGCATGAGACGCCGTTGTCATTTTGATGAACTAGAGGAGCACACGAAACTTGAGAAGAATACTAATTACTCGGGCAGCAGATTTATACATTAGTTGCCAGAGTGGGCTGTTTCCCGCCCAATTGGGCTGCTTAGGATGGCCGTGTGCGGGTAAAAATGACATTTAGCAGAAAATCCTGCCCAATTTTTGATATAGAATATATAGAAATCAATAGAATTGGGCGGGATTTTGTGCTTCTAGGCGGGTTTTGAGCTTTTTTGGGGATGGAAATCAGCCTCATCTGGCAACCCTGGATTTATGCATTCGTTATGTGCATGCCGGCCACGAAGGCTCTGGCTCAGCCCAGGCCTGGTGCAGTGCTGGAAATCAGATGCCCACGTACCGTACCGTACCGTACGGTAGTTTATATTTTGATGATGTGGTGCCTCAAGTGCAGTGGCAGATGCTGCCTGAAGACCTCTGGCTCGGAGCTCGCGTGGCGAGATTGTGGAGTGGAGCTGCAGCAAGATCGGAGCTGCGGCGAGATTTTTTTTTCTTTTTCTCTTTTTACTTTTTTTTTTTTGCAGAGGGGGAAGACAGTCTTTAGAAGGGAAAAAAATAATTGAATGATGCTTCAAAAGAATAATGGGAGAAAGTAAAATGTAAAATTTGTTTCTAAGTGGGTGCGAAGTGTGGGTTGTGAGCCATTGTCCACTCTCCGCTCATTTTAGTCGCTGATGTTGTTGTCGTGTACTTTGGTGGGAAATGATTCTGCGCTGATTGTTATAACAAGCTTCTTGACATTTCCCCCCCTCCTCACAACTTAAACAAAAGGGGAGGAAACCTTTGTCATCTTGCTCTCAGATTTCCGTCTGTTGTGAAGATTTAAAGTGGATATGTAGCAATTTAGAAAGTCGGCTCTCTAACTGCTCCACTGGTGAAAGGGGTTGCTTGAAAAAGAAAATTGCATCACTGGTTGTGATTGTTTAAAGGGTCTAAATGATTCTTTGGCAGGTGAAATAACACAAGCTTCACTTCGGTAACACTGTGTTGCTATTATTTTGTCAATGGGAAGGATTCTACAGCAGGCCCCCACTTCTTCAAATTCGGGAGATAAACAAATTACCATCCTTTTGCAATCCCACAAAACGATTCTGTGAAACGCTGAAGAGGTATTTTGCTCTCTCTGCCTTTGGTGCCCTTGCAAGCAGATGCTGCCAAGGAAACGCGGCGTTGTACCTACTGGGAGACAGGACGGTTTAATTTGAAGGGAGCTGTTTAATGGGATTTATAACTGGAGTGATTAATTTCACCGGTATGGGGTTGATGTGGCAATCCGTTCTCAATCCGTTCGGGGTCGGCAGCTGTGACGTTTTCTGTTTATTCAACTCTCTCCATAGATGACCATGGCTCTTGATTAGCTGTGATTTGTTCCACGCATCTGTTTTTATCTAATTAAGCAATACGACTACCCTGGCTTTCATTAGGTTAGACTAAAACAAGAAAAAGATGGAAGATCGGAACAGTTGCCTGCCAGCACAGTTCTGAATGCCTTGTTGGTTTAACAACAGTGTGTGTTTGCAGCACAAATTACTTTTATGTGATATTAACGCTGGATATGCGCTAGAAGTTGCAACTCAGCAGGCCGGGGGAAGGTACGCGTATTTTCAGCTGATGCTGTTAATTTTTAGAGGATTATTATATCAACGATCAAGATTTAAGCACAATGAGCATAAACCTTTTCTTTTTTATCGTGCCCGGCCAATGGAAAATAATTGGTAGGCATGGATGCCCTTGACTTTTAAAGTTCACGACTTGATTCATACTTTCCTAGTTAGCAACTTGCCAGAAAACGTTTTTTTTTTTTTTTTTTGATATATATATATATACTGTATATAAATGCTTTCAGAATGTGAAGCCAGATAACTTATCTTTTCACTTCACACAAAGCAGTGTACTATAGAGGAGACAGGGAGCTTTAAACATCTTAAAGGAGCAGGAGCCTTCACTTCGCTGTGTGACCTCGGCCTGTAAGTCCCTAACTGTTGTCTGCATTAGCATTAACATTAGCATTAGCCATCAGATGCAAATAAGGTTAATGCTTCACGTACTGTAACTGTAGGACACATCCGATGCACACACACGCACACACACACACACGCTCGCACATACTCAAGTAAGCACGCAGGGCCGCTGACAGCTTTGGCTGGGCCCGGAACAAAGACATCTGAAGGTGCCCACTATCCAATACATACAATGTAATGGGGACCTAGTTCTTGGCCCCTTACCTCCATGGGGCCCAAGACAACATGCCCCTTTGTCGTCGTCCCCTATGTCGGCAGGCCTGCACGCACGCACGCACGCACGCACGCAAGCAAGCGCCGTGGCGCCGGTAATAAACAGGAAGAGGCTTATCTTACGTACCCACACACCTCGGGAGGGGTGCGCTCCACACCCTCCTCCCCCCGCCCAGGCAGGTTATCTTGTGTTCACCTTCCAGACGGTACCCTGAGAAGCAGGAGAAGACGAGCGAGTCCCCGACGCCGAACTGGAAGCCAACCCTGCGACTGTAAGCTGGCACACCGGGATCTTCGCACGGCTCCAGATCGTACTCTGCCAGGGAACAGGGAAGCACAACCAAAAAAAAAAAGAAAAAAGAAAGAATAAAAAAAAACATTCACTTTGATCGCTGTGATGGGTGCTGCGAGAGAGAGAAAAAGAGAAAAAAAAAACTCAGCAGCAGACTAGACTGAAGCAGATGAAACAATGGATCTGTATTTATGAAGCGAGGGGCTTTTGAAGCTCTCTGACTGATAAAGCATGGCTGACAGTTTAGATGATTTCAGGTGCTTTCAGGTGTTAGGAGTCGCTGTTACTTTACTGACTCTCTACTCTGTACTCTGTTTCGTCACACTGTCACTGCGCTCATGTCTTCACAAACATCACAGTACTCGGTGGGGGAAAAAGTGGAAACGCAACACCAGCCGCCGTGTCAGAAACCTGGTTCAGAAGTGAAATCCCGCTTTAGTCTCCTTCCAACACCAGTGTCTTCACTGAGTAACTGGTCGACCTGTCTTGACTAACTCATTACAACCAGCTGATGCAGCGCAGCTTGGACCAAATCTGCGTCGTACAATTGAAGTTAAAGTGAGAGTGTGACAGAGCACTAGCCTAGCCTAGTCCAACCCCATACATAATTTCATACAGTTTCACGTGTAGAGAAATGAGAACGCTATGGCCCACTATGATAATGCGATGATGAAACTCTATAGTCGGATATAGAGGAGTCCAAGATGAATTGGGTGCTGAGCTAGCAAATATTCCAGTCTAACTAGACATTAGCCACTTGTATGACATATCACAGTATCTTAAAGTCTGTTGTTTCCCCTTTGTGCATCGACGGTTTGTACTGTATGTATTTGATTTATTGTCATGTAGGACGAACAGACCCCACCTGAAAAAGTGGTGTGGATGCCATCATAGGACAAGGAGAGGTACTAATGTATTCACAAGTCGAGCACCCCGGTAATGGTGGCGGTAGTGGTGTTGTGGTGTGGAGTGGAAATGCAACATTTGCACACAAAATTAACAAGAGCGATGACAGAGCACAAGCCCAGACCCCACCTGAGAAAGTAATGTTGAAGACCTCATGGGGGGGGGGGGGGGTGTCTCATTAGCCACATTTTAAAACATTATGGCACACCACAGTACTTTATATTCTATTGTTGTTTCCCTTCTGCATCCATTGTTTGTAGGCCTACTTGAGGGTGGTGGTGCAGGTTAACCACCACTGATGATTAATACTGTAGGTGCCTAATGCACTCAAGATACAATGGATACTAGTTTAAATGTGTACTACTAACAAGAAAGCAGTGAAAAAAAATATTTAAAGGGACAATACGTGAGATTTTTTTGTTGTTTATTTCCAGAATTCCTGCTGTCCATTCAGAAATGTTACCTTTTTCATTAATTCTTATCACCACCATGAAATTCATTAAGACTGGGAAAATGGCACTTTTCATACATGAAAAGGGGGATCTTCCCCATGGTCCGCCATTTTGAATGTCCAAAAATAGCCATTTTTAGCTGCAAAAATGAACGTACTTGGACCATACTAGAAAATATGTGTTTATTACTTAGAAAACTGTCATGTAAAGTTTCCTGCACAGTGTTAAGTGTTAAGTTTGCGGACAAAATAAACAGGAGTGATGATGGCCGAGGAGGGGCCTGTACTACAAAGATGGTTCAGGAGTAAACCAGGGGTGCATTTCTCGAATCCAACGTTGCTAATTATTACATTAGCTACTTTGTTGTTTGCAATTCAATTTCCCATTGGTAACTACCCAAGTTGCTAACTGCTAACAACTACACTTTCGAGAAACGAAGGACTCTAGGCTCTTCTATTAGGTGAGTTACCTCTTACTGTAACTTAACCTGGCTTACTCCTGAACCAGCTTCTTACGTGTAGTATAGGCAGAGATTCTTTAAGTATATAGAGATATGCCAATGTAATAGGTTGCAATGGGCACCTAACATGACCAGATTCCGGTCTGCCTAAAGGGGCATGTCATAATACTCCTAGCATTGAATAGAACAGTCCTTAGGTCTGCCTAGATCTGTCTAAAGGGGGATTCTCCCCCCCGCCCCCCCCTTGCAATAACAGAACCAGGAAACAATGGGCCAATGGAACCTCTCTCTCTCTACTCTCTCTGGTTAGGCCGCACCTGAGAAGGTGATGTTGAAGCCCTCGTAGGACATGGAGAAGTCGGAGACGAAGCGCAGCTGGGCGCTGAAGTTGCCGAAGAGGCCGGCCTTGATGGAGGGCGGCAGCACGGAGCCGGTGAGCCGCGCCACGGGGTCGACGAAGCTCCCGTCCTCCGTGATGAGCAGGTAATCGTGAGAGTCCTCCAGGTGGAACGTGTGGAAAACCAGCTGCACTCCTGGTGTGGGAAAGAGGAGGAGTAGGGAGGAAGGAGGAGGGAAGGATGGAGGAAGGAATGAGGAGGAAGAGGAGGAAGGAAGGAGGAGGAGGAAGAGAGAGGAAGGGGGAGGAGGAAGAGTGAGGAAGGAGGAGGAGGAGGGGGAAGAGGGAGGACGGGAGGAGGAGGAAGAGGGAGGAAGGAAGGAGGAAGAGGAAGAGGAGGAGGAGGAAGAGGAAGAAGGAGGAGGAGGAAGAAGAAGGAGGAGGAGGAAGAAGAAGGAGGAAGAGGAAGAAGAAGGAGTAGGAAGAGGAAGGAGGAGAGAGAAGAGGGAGGAGGAGAAGGAAGAGTGAGGAGGAGGAAGAGGGAGGAGAAGGAAGAGAGAGGGGGAGGAGGAGAGAGGAGGAGAAGGAAGGAGAAGGAAGGGGGAAGAGGAGAAGGAAGAAGAAGAGTGAGGGGAGGAAGAGTGAGGGGAGGAAGGAGGAGAGAAAAGAGGGAAGTATCTTCAGACTAGAGATTAGGAGCATTTATATATGAATTTATATATGAATAATAATAAATATAAATACTTGGGAAACCTCTCCTTACTGCATGCTCTATAGCAGGGTTGGACTGACCATCTGGCATAGCAGGCATTTCCCAGTGGGCCCCGCACCCTCACGGGCCCCTATTCTCAGAAATGTACAAAAATAAAAAATAAAAATTGGGGCTCACGGGGGTGCGGGGCCCACCGGTGAGTTAGTTCTGCGCTGCTAATTATTAGGGGCCCCTTTAAGCCAAAAGTGCCCAGGCCCTAATTCTCCCCCAGGGCCAAACCATGCTCCATAGAGCAGACGGAGGAGAAGATCCTGATGAACACAACACTGAATCACCACCTCAACCACTATATACGGCCTCCACAAACAACAAAACAAGGCACATTTGACCATGTAATATTCTGTTGGGAAGTAATTCAGTAGGAAACAATACATATGCTTTTCATACATACAGAGGTACCTGGTCTACCTACCTTGACAGTTTACTTCCAGTCTACCTACCTTGAGTGCTCAGTAATCATTAGGATTTAGAGCTGCTTCTCTCATATTTGTGACAGAATTTTTACTTTCTGAACTTGGGTTGGATACCTTTGCTGACATAATTCATTATCATTGCAAGAAAAAAAAACACTGCATCTGCTTCCAACTTAACCTTAATAATAATGATAAATGAATATACGAATATATTAATATATGAATAATAATAGATATAAATATAAATATATATGTATATATAATAATAACTTACCCTTCCCGTGCGATACTTCTATCGTCCAGGTGCAGTTGAGAGAGTTGGGGTAGAAGTCTGGAAAGCCAGGGGAGAGAATGCTCCCACTCTTCCCGAATATATATCCTCCACACAGGGCTGAAAAAAACACACAAGATGGCAGCCGTTCAGGACGTACAGTATATTCATCAAAAGGAATGCGCATGGATGGATCAACCTCATCACTTATGAGTGACACCGTTACAAATTCTGTCTACTCTACTCTACCCACCAGCTGTGGGTTCAGGAAGGGAAAGGGAAACTGAAGGGAAATAAAAAACTCATCTTCATTAACCTAAAGTGCTTCAGCCTTTCATGTCTCTCCTGGTGTTTTTGATTGTGGTATTTAACATAAAAACAAAGGTGCAAATAGTGACAAGGGCCTCCTACTTCATTAGAGGGTGTTCCATTAGTGGGGCCAATTGTGCCGAGATGTTACAACATTAAAAACGGGTCCAGGCCAGCTTTGATATGGAAATCTGGGTCAGAGTCTGAACACAATGTCCCTGGGTGTTATAAGGAGGAGGGCTGAGGGAAAAAAATGAAAATGCAGTTTATAAATGCAATAAACAAACTTTTGGAGTCTCTCCATATTATGCTCAGAGACAGCTACCAAAATGTCACTGAGAGAGAACGAGAGTGAGAGCGGGCGCAAGAGAGAGAGAGAGAGAGAGAGAGAGAGAGAGAGAGAGAGAGAGAGAGAGAGAGAGAGAGAGGAGGCAGAGCGAGAGAGAGAGAGCGAGAGAGAGAGAGAGAGAGAGAGAGCGAGAGAGCGAGAGAGAGAGAGAGAGAGAGAGAGAGAGAGAGAGAGAGAGAGAGAGCGAGAGAGAAAGAGAGACAGAGACAGAGAGACTATAGCTCACTCCCAAAAGACACCCTTTGGAGTTTTGAGCTGTCTGGCAACTCCAGGAGATGAAGATGTGGGATAGACTGATAACGGCAGCGTTGGAGATCAAAGGCAAAAAATTAATAACAAGTCAGAAAGAAGCAGCAAGGAAAGACCCTGTCAATGAAGAGAGCAGAGCCGCATCCGGAGTTAGTAACAGAGTAAGCTAACAAGCTTCTCTCATCTCCTCTCCTCCTCGCCTCCTGCCACTGCATCCTCCAGGAAGGCATAATAACCCGAGAGGGAGCGAGTTGTCAGCTGACAGCTTTGACTGGGCCCAGGACAAAGACGTCTGAAAGGGCCCCCCCACTCAATACATACAATGTGAGGACCCTCGTCTCCCTGGGCCCGGGACAATAGACCCCTTTGTCCCCACCCCCTGTCAGCTTCCCTAATTGCAGTGATTCTTAAAGGGGTATGCCACTATTTTGGGGCTTAATACAGTTAAAATCTTTGGCCGGGGTTTATAAAGGTGGTAAGCTGTCTTATTTTTCATGTTAAGCGTTGTCTTGCTTTAAGATAAGTTAAAAGAGGGAATATGTCGCTAAGCTAGTGAAAGTCAATGCATCCGTGTAGCATTGTAGCATGCTACACGGATGCATTGACTTTCACTAGCTTAGCGACATATTCCCTCTTTTAACTTGTCTTAAAGCAAGACAACGGCTTACATGAAAAATAAGACACTTTACCACCTTTACAAACCCCACCCAAGGATTTTAATTGTATTAAGCCCCAAAATAGTGGCATACCCCTTTAAACTGTGGGCCAGGCCCTGAAGATATTCCAGGTGGGCCTCGAAATCATTTTCTAAAAATCAAAATAGAGTTTTATTGTTCATTGGGTCAGAGTTGGGTCCATGGTTGTCGCTAGACCTATTTTACAGGGGCACGTGCCTGGGTATTGATTTGCTGTGCCCTGGTATGAGTTTCACACAAAAAAAACAACAACCTTGCAACCTTGGAATTTAGCTCAAGTTTAGCATATGGAGTAATCTACAGAATGTGCACAAAATAGTGCAGATGCCTTACTTGCAAAAATATAATTAATTTGCAAGCTTTTAAAGATAAATAGCTGTGATTTTTTTTTTTTGCTTGTGCGCTTCGCACGTTCATATTATCTCTCGCTGCCCTGTGCCCCTGTGTAGCATTGGGGCAGCGGACGCCCCTGGTCTGGTTGGGCCCCGAACATTTGTAGAAAAAAATCAAGCGGGCCCCAAGTTGGAAAAGGTTGAGAACCCCTGGTGTAATGGTGTAGCTAAGGAAGCACACTGTGTGCCTAAGCATATCATAACAGATCGCAAATGTCAGGCTGGCTACTGGCTGTTATAACAAGCTAGCTAGCAACCCCATGGATGTTTTATTATTATTATTATTTTTATTATTATTATTATGGGCTCTGGTGTACATTTTTTCTCAAGAAAAAAAACAACAAAAAACAGGGGGTGCGGGGGAAAAAAGCAATTAAAGGCAAAGACCTTTTTCCTAAAATAGAGCATATTCACATGAAATGCACAGAGTTCACAGTGGCAATTACCCTGAGCTCCGGGGGCTGCGGCGGGGCTGGTGATTAAGTGGAGATCACGTTGCGCATGTTATCATACACGCCCAAGGCAACATCTGCAAGTTAATCAGCAGCGATGGCGATGGCTTCCACCACCACCACTAACACTGCACTGCCAGACAAATAAAAGTCACATAATGGCGCAATATCCCAGCGTGTGTGCCCCCTACAACAGTACATGTATGCGTTGTGTTTGAGGCTCGGGTGGATTTGTCGCTAACTACTAAGTGGGCAACGTTAGTCACCCACACACACGCACACACACACACACACACATAACACACACACATTATTGTGTAAAGCAAACAGACCTCCCTGTTTTATAACAACCCATCTCTTATTTCTGTGTTTTGTTATGAAATAAAGTCGCAACAGTAGCACAATTCTTCCTCGCAGCGCATAAACACGGAACAAGTGCCGAGAGGTATCGCTTTGCTAGCTCGCTCGCTTGCAGTTCAGCAACATGCAGCTTGAGTGAGACGATAACACACGACTTATTTTGTTTTTGTTTTTTTGCACCAAATGAGCCAAATGACGACAGACTGCCACACTCTTGCTTTGACTCGTTAAGTCCTTAAACATGTGATATCAGAAAATGTTCAAGCTTTCATGGATGACTACAAGAAAAACATCCACTCAGACGATGCTTAAGCAACATGAGCCGCCTTGGGATTATTGATAGATGAAAGTGTTATTTTGCATTAAATGTCTTCATCACGAGTGCCTACATATTACTTTTGCATATTTGATCAAATGCCGCCGTCGCTTGAAAGAAACATAAGCAGATGCATCGTATTACAAACAGATGCATGTTAAATTAAACTAGGTGGCAGTGGCGGTGGACGATCCGTTGCACAATTTCTCCACCAAATTGGTAAAAAGCGTGTGTGCAGCTTGTGCCAAGGGGTCAGCCGAGAGAGAGCATATCTGTCAAAATAAAAGTCGATTAGAATAAAGAGCACCACAGATAAGGTGGGTTTGTGTGGGAGAGAGAGAGAGAGAGAGAGAGAGAGAGAGAGAGAGAGAGCAAGAGGGAGGATACTGAGGCTTGTGAACCTAATGGACTATGGCCTTCTCGTTGCGCTTACCATAAAAAAACAACAGCCAACGACGCGTGGGGGCAGCTTTAAGCCTCCGAACAGAAGGTAGCAAATAAGATAAACAAAACAAACGAGTGGTGGCTCCCCCTGATCTGTCGTTCTATCTGCGCTAAACTCGCCACCCCCACACTACCGTGTTGTGCGGTCCTCCACTTTAGAGCAATATCTCCAGGGCTGGCTGGCCATCTGGCATAGTGGTCATTTTCCGGTGGGCCCCACATCCTCGTGGGCCCCTATTTTCAGAAATGTAAAAAAACACACTATTAATACTATTAATACTTAGGCCCCTAGCGACCACAGCTTTTTGCTGTACGGGTCTGGCTCGCCAGGCTAATAAATACTATATATACTATACATGTTTTTTTTACATTTCTGAAAATAGGGACCCACAAGGGGGCAGGGCCCACTGGTGTGTCATTTCTGCACCGCTAATTATGAGGGGCCCCTTTGATCCGAAAGTGTCCGGGCCCTATTTCTCCCCCATGAGGGGCCCCTTTGATCCGAAAGAGCCTGGGCCCTATTTCTCCCCCATGAGGGGCCCCTTTGATCCGAAAGAGCCCGGGCCCTATTTCTCCCCCATGAGGGGCCCCTTTGATCCGAAAGAGCCCGGGCCCTATTTCTCCCCCATGAGGGGCCCCTTTGATCCGAAAGAGCCCGGGCCCTATTTCTCCCCCATGAGGGGCCCCTTTGATCCGAAAGAGCCCGGGCCCTATTTCTCCCCCATGAGGG
>NC_085880.1:43785785-43788285 GCF_034702125.1 Engraulis encrasicolus | reverse complement strand
TTGCTCCTGCTCCCTAAATTGAATGGAGGACAGGACAGAGGCACCACTCCACCACTAAGAAGAGCTGCCGTCTTTCTGTCTCTTCTGCTCTCTCTCATCCTCTCCCTTTCTCGCTTGTCTTCATCTCTCTCTGTCTCTCTCTGTCTCTCTCTGTCTCTCTCTCTCTCTCTCTCTCTCTCTCGCTGCCGTCTTTCTGTCTCTTCTGCTCTCCTCCTCTCCCTTTCTCGCTTGTCTTCATCTCTCTCTGTCTCTCTCCATCTCTCTTTTTCTTTCTCTTTCTCTCTCTCGCCTCTCTTTATTTCTTTATTTTCTATCTCTCCCTCTGTGTCTTTCCCAGTTTCCATCTTCCATGCTATGTCTCTATTTCCATCCCTCAGCGCTCGATTCCCTTCCCACTGTCTTGCCAACACCACCCACCACCATCCCACAACCTTCAGCCGTCTCTGGCAATTCTTTCCTCTTATATTTTCATTATTATTTTACATGCCGGATATATATCAAAAATCCCCTTGACATGATTAAAAAAGAAAATAATTATAGAGTAATGGAAATCCTTCAGCATCTTTTCAATTTTGCCCAAATGAAAAAACATCCTTGTCCTCAGCATGTTTTACGACCACTTACTCCAATTATCGCTGTCGAAATTGATGGTTGTTTAAATCATCGCAGAACACCGGCTGAGTCAATGAGCTGATGGAGCTGACGGCAAGTATTGTGCCTCCTTCTAGATTACCCAGCGGTATATTAGTGAGTTACTCTAAACTTTTCATCCAAATAGCCTACACCAGCGGTTCCCAAACTTTTTTCCCTGCGCACCCCCTTTTACATTTCAATGTGGTTCGTGCACCCCTTAAGCGAATGTTGCACAGCCGCACATTTTGGGCAATCCTCATTTCCAATAGACCTGACATTTTTTCTGTCATTATTACAATGGAACTTGTTGCATGACAAGTTATACATTACACTTCAGGTGGATCTTTCCAGCATACATTTAACCAAACAATTAAAACTGTGTAATGTTCATTAATTCTGTATAATAACACACATCTCAGCCATTGCTGTATTCAGCTCGCGCACCCCTTTGTGCCAGGCCGCGCACCCCCAGGGGTGCACGCACCCCAGTTTGGGAAACCCTGGCCTACATGATGGAATAGAAGTCGAGGATTGTGTTGTTGATTACACAAATGTCTCCTCTCGAGGACAATAATTTGACATTTTGAAAGAACTAAAAGAATGAATGATGTACCTAAGAACCTGATAATGTACTAAATAAATTAATAATGTATTTAAGCATGCCAGTGAGATCTTATAAAGCTGATTAAATAGGACACAAAGTATAAGTTACGTATGACATGATGTTCTAAAAAAGAGTTAGAGAGGAAAAAAAGAGGGGAGGATCTATGATTTAAAGGTGCACCGTGTAGGATGGTGGCCAGAGTAGGTATTGCAACTGTGCTGCTCATTGAAACTGTGCTGCCTATTGCCAAATTGGATCTTTTCATGAATATTAATAAATAATAAACAAATATTTACAAGTATGATCAATGGACAGTGATTTTTGCAGCTAAAAATGCCCTTTTCAAGAAATTCAAAATGGCGGACCTTGGAGAAGTTTCCCCTTTTTATGTATGTAAAATGCTATTTTCCCAGTCAATACTTTACAAGAATTTAATGGTAACATTTGTGAATGGGCAGCATGAATTCTGGAAATAAACAACTAAAAATCTTACACAGTGTACCTTTAAGCAACTACAGCATAAACTTTTTGAAAAAATAGAAAAAAGGTGTGACAACAAACAACGGTGAGAATAATGAGCTGCAATTTAGAGATCTATCACTGGGGGCCCCCTCTCCAATTAGCCAGCCAGTTTGCTGTGCTAAACAAGTTAATATTTGAACAAGAACCTCTCAAGACGGGCAGGCAAGTTTTGCTTCCTCCTCTTTCTTTCTTTCTTTCTTTCAATCTTTCTTTCTTTCTTTCCTTTCCCTGTCTCTCCTGCGCCAGAAGCTTGGCATCATCCTTCGCTTCTCAATCCTCTCACGGTCACATCGAGGGAGGAAAAAAAGAAACCTCCACAAGTGGCAGCACACCATGATGATGTGAGTCATGAGAGAGAGGAGAGGGTGGGTGGATGGGGGGAGAGAGAGAGAGAGAGAGAGAGAGAGAGAGAGAGAGAGAGAGAGAGAGAGAGAGAGAGAGAGAGAGAGAGAGAGAGACTGACTTACTGACAGACAGACAGACAAACAGACAGGGAAAGACCAAGATGAAGAGGGGGATAGAAAGACTGAAGAACAGAGAGAGAGGTAGAGAGGTAGAGAGAGAGAACGATAGAGAGAGAGAGAGAGATTGTGTGACAAGAGACCATGAACGACAGAAAATGAGAGAATGCATTGAAAAAAATGGAGACAAGAAATCTCAAAACAGTCAAGCTGGAAGGACAGTGAGAGACAGACAGACATACAGATGGACAATAGAAAGAGCGAAAAAGACAGTAAAACA
>NC_085880.1:43718285-43783285 GCF_034702125.1 Engraulis encrasicolus | reverse complement strand
ACATACATGCACACACACACACACAGTCACATCCATGCATTCACAAGAGGAGGAAAAAGGTGGTGGGGGTGGGGGGTGGAGCAATGGGGGATAGGGGAGAGATGTCAGAGGGCAAGGTCCACACACATACACTACACGCACATGTGTTGTTCATCCACATCACATGTACACACACATACGTGTACACACTCTCACTCACATCCATGCGTTCACAAGAGGAGGAAGAAGGTGGGGGTGGGGGGTGGAGCAATGGGGGATAGGGGAGAGATGTCAGAGGGCAAGGTCCACACATACATACAGTACACGTTCATGTGTCCACCCACATCACATGCACACATAAATACATGTACACACACACACACACTCACATCCATGCGTTCACACTGACACACTGGCACATACACATTCAAACATACATTACCACACACACACAGTACATACACACACACACACAAAAATGCACACACACACACACACATACACACTCACATGCATGCGTTCAGACATACATACAAAGAGAGAGAGACCTTCACATGTATACACTCACACACACGCAGACACACACGCAGACACACACGCAGACACACACACACACACACACACACACACACACACACACACACACACACACACACACACACACACACACACACACACACACACACACACACACACACACACACACACACACACACACCACGATACAACACCATGATGCCATGTTCCTTAATGAGAGAAACCCTTCATTATCAATTCATTAGCAGGTTGCTTGTGTGCTGGTTGGCAATGGGGAAACCTCTGCATTGCATGAGGGAGAGCATAGCACAGCCAGACCATATAGTAGTAGCTGTTGCTATAATGTAGACAGTATAAAATATACACACCTCTATCAAGTATTCAGAGTATTTCAGAGTATAAATATTTTACATGATGCCGTTACCCATTTATAAGTAGGGCTGACAGTCGGTGTGGGATACATTTGAAAAAAAAAAAAAAAACGAGACATGATCGTGAGCAGAGGTGTCAATCCTGGGTTGAGTAGCTCAAAAAATCCTGCCACAGTTTTATTCCCTTCCAACTTGACGGCAGGGCGGGACTGGGACAAAATCGGGCTGGGCATTTTCAGTCAAGACCGGTGTTCTGACAGGTTTTCCTACATTGTCATATTTTCCTACGCTATATTGTTTACAGTAAAATACAAAACAGTAACACCATACGATTAGATTTACGAGATGAAAGATAAGAAAATAAAATCGCATGGTCATGGATAAAAGTACTACCAAAAACCTGGATTTTTATTAAACGTTAGCAAAACCGCTAGCATAACGAGTCAGTTAGCTAAGTTGCCAGGGTCACACTTCAATTTCTAAGACACACATACACAAATAACGATAATAAACACACACTTGTAGTGTAAATTGTAAATTTAAGTACTGTATTTATCTGTTCTCCGCTAATATTGCACAGTCTTAGGATCAGCTGGTGTTGACGTTTCATGGTCTGTGCATGCCCAATAGGGGTTTGTAGGATTATCTGGCATGTAGGAGAATTTTACAGAACACCGGTCCAACAAGCATTGAGGGAGACATTCATAGTCATCTATTACAAGCTATTTTGAACACTTTGAATATTTCAATCTGACTAAGGTGCTGTTTCCACGTAGCAGGATATTTTTTTAGCAGGGTACTTTTTTCTCCTGTTAGGTGTAAACGCAACATGTGGATAAAAATAAATCATCCATTGTAACGAATGCGTTTCAGCCCCCTAAACAGGATATTTTTTTCTCCTGCTTTTTTTACCTGGATTTTAAATATCTGCTATGTGGAAACGGGAGGCCAAAACCAATGCAAAACCAATACAACCAGGAGAAAAAAATATCCACATGTAAAAATATCCAGCTATGTGTAAACGGCACCTAAGACAGTTCAGCTGGAGGACTGATAGCACTACATTGAGGAGAGAAGACCAGGCCAAAAAACATCAACAGTCCAGTCCACCAGGCAAATGCCCTGTGCGCCTTATGGCCAGTCCAGCGATGCCTTGACGGAGAGGCTGATCCTCCACATGTCTTGAGAGTTCATTATGATGAACTGACTCAGAGCTGATTCAGATCAAGTTTGTGGCAGCAGCAGGGGAGAGTTTCATCTTTAACATTCTGAAACCAGCAGGGCTGAACTGGGGAAGAAATAGGGCCCAGGCACTTTCGGCTTAAAGGGCCCCCCCTCATAATTAGCGGCTCAGAACTGAGTCACCAGTGAGAGCCCTACTCCCTAGTCGGCCCTTATCTTCAGAAATGTAAAAATATTGTATTTGTGTTTTTTCACATTTCTGAAAATAGGGGTGCAGGGCCCACCGGGAAATGCCCACTAAACCAGATGGTCAGTCCAGCCCTGGAAACCAGGATTGACACCTTGGCTTCTTCGTGTGTCAGCGTCACGCTGAGCTAGACCTTCATACCACAATACAGCACTTGTAGGTGACCACTTTTTATTTCAATCTGATTGAAGCGGCGGCAAGAAATTACCGGTCAAAGGTGATTTTGACAGCGTGGTCCTTCCGGGCCTCGATGACCCATTCACAATTCAGCGAGTCTTTGTAGAAGCCGGGCCACCCTGGAGAGAGCAGAACCCCTGCCGGAGCGGTAAGATGGCCCCCACACGGCGCTGAGAGAAGAACACAGGAGAGTGCATGACTGTGTAGTGACACTTGTTCACTTGCCATCGTTCTATACGTTCATGATGTGTGTAGGATCAAAATGTAGCCTGGCCATCATGACTACACATCTCTGGAGGAACAGAGAACAGTGCATGACTGGTCACTGACACTGACACACCATCGTTGCAAACTTATCTGTATAGCATCAAAATGTATGTGAAAACTGAAAATACAGTCCAGGTTTCAGGTTTCATGTGACTTTGCCAGTCCTGCACCCAATATTTATGAGACGGGCGTGCGCGGTATTTTTTGGATACACTTAGCATGTAAATGTAGCCTGACTATCATGACTGCAAAGCTCTGGATTTGTAATCTGGTCTGGTAAACTCATTGTAAACTCAGTTCTCAGAGGGCAGGCTTTTCCCAAGTGTAATAATTAACCATTTACCGTAAACAATCCATATCATTTCATATGTGTATGTCAAGACAATTTGTTCGATCAGGAAATCATAGCAAAATGTAGGAAACCGCTGCAGCACTTGCACTCAGCCCAGGACACAATACCAAGACTTCCCACGCAGTACTTTACACGGTTATTACCAAATCATGAGAATGCCTTAAGGGACACTGTGCAGGAAATTGTCAGAAAATGGTACTGCAACTATGCTGCTCATTGAAACTGGGCTGCCTTGATCTTTACATGATATTTATATTTTCAAGTATGGTCCAAGTACAGTCATTTTTGTAGCTAAAAGTGCAATTTTTCCAGTCATAAAAAATACTTAGAATTTGATGCTGGTGGTAAGTATTCATGAAAAAGATAACATTAGTGAATAGGCAGCATGAGTTCTGGAAAT
This sequence comes from Engraulis encrasicolus, assembly GCF_034702125.1. Classification (NCBI taxonomy): domain Eukaryota; kingdom Metazoa; phylum Chordata; class Actinopteri; order Clupeiformes; family Engraulidae; genus Engraulis; species Engraulis encrasicolus. Next base: position 43,779,773 of record NC_085880.1, on the reverse strand, counting down.
AAACAACTAAAAATCTCACACAGTGTCCCTTTAAGTCCTCAAAGGCAAAAAAACAACCAAACAAACAAGAAAAATAGCAACCAGCAGTGGCATTGGCGTATCTCCAGTTACTGTAGGCTGGGGACATGCTTGCTCTGTGACTTAAATTACGCAACACAACCACAATCGACCAAGTGCACATACTAGCAAAAGACCTATCAGAGCGCGCTAGCCACGCTACTGAATGCACCATGCAGGGGTAGCTAGCCAACAGGTATCTAACTAATATTGTCCATCATTGTTTGACTCTACCGCAACGGATGGATGTGAAGATTGTGCACATCCCAGGAAAAGGCGCAGGACAAAGGCTGACAGAGTCAGTTTTGGAGTGAGAGGTACGCACACATGAAATATTTTTTGTTTTATTTTATTATTTCATGGCTGGAGTAATGCATCCATGAAATAATTTACTGACTCTACCACAACCTCACCATGGAAGTTCGGAAGATCACCCCTCATGGTTCCTTGAATTAGTGCACCGTACGCACACATCTGCTTAGCTTGTGTCTGGTAAATACACATGGCATCGGCATTCGTGCAAAAAAGTGCATGGACACACGCAGAGTTGTATAAAGTATAAGTAATTACAACAGTAGTATAATGTTACATGGTTGCAATGATGTAATATCATACAGCAGTGGAGTTGAAATTACATCCGTAACAGTACTTCTACTTTAAACAACTCTGTCTCGCGTAACATGCACTTCACCAACTGGACTGTACTTGAACAACAGGACTGCAATGGACTATGCTGGACTGCACTGTGCATAGTCAGCATAGTCTTGTCTTTATGTCTTTTCTTTTCATGGTATAGAGAGAGAAACGTAATTTCAATATCCTTGTATGACCTGTGCATATGAAGAAACTGACAATAAATGCCGATTTGACTTGACTGCAGCAAGCGTGTCCCCGGCCCTCAAATTAAAGTGTTGCGGTACATGGCAGGCTTGTTGCACTAAAGTTTTATTTTGAAATGCTTGAGTGTTTCTCTGTATCGCCAAGTGATTGCTCCTAAAAGAGACTTGTGGCTGAATGAGCGGCGTGTGGGATATGCCTGGAGTACAACACCATTTAAGATGACAGGCGGAGCGGAGCAGTGCTGAGCTGTTAGCTCTCAGAGCTCCAGAGTCAACAGCTAGATATTCCGCTAACACTGATGCCTCTGGCTGCCACTGCATCAGCAGTGATGTGATGGGCAAAATGGATTCATTAATTACAATCAGGGCTATAAATTAACTTTTTTCATTACCGCCAAAATGGCTAGATGTTCTTACTAGTCAAACACACACACTAATGGGTCAAAGTGGCCTTTTTTACCAGCCAAAATGTTCACCAGCATTTGGCCAGTTGGCTGGTGCTAATTCAGAGACCTGATTACAATCCAGTGCCACATATTCCAAATGACATATTCTAATAAGTGTGGGAGATGCCTGGAGTACAACACCATTTAAGATGACAGAAGGCGCAGTGCTGAGCTGTTAGCCTTCAGAGCTCCAGAGTCAACACAGCTAGATATGTCGCTAACACTGATGCCTCTGGCTGCCACTGCATTAGCCTGTGTCTGTGTAACTATCCAGTAGTTACAATCCAGTGCCACATATTCCAAATGACTTGGGTTCACCTTTCCAAGTCAGCCAGGTGACTGGCTGATTGAATGATCACCTGGTTGAATTGACGGGTAAAAGACGGTCATTTGGAATATGTGGCGCTGGATTGTAATTAATGAATCCATTTTGCCTCATCACTGTACATCAGTTGGTTCTCAAAAAAGTGAAGCTCAATAGGTCCGCAAATGGATTTCGGCAAATGCAGTCAGCGTCTCCAAGTTAAGTTTAGGCTACAGTATATTTGTAACATTGTTAGAAAGGTAACATATGTAAACAGGTCTGTAATTTATATGCAAAATAAATGATCTGCATCTGATATTTCAGGCATGGGCATGAGCATGCCTATCAATTAAGTTGACAGGTGCGTCCTGAAAAAAAAATGGGACAAAGTACTTCTTTAATTGAAAACGTTTTCGAAACATTGGATTGGTTGTTTTGCAACTTTTTTGTGTGAAAAATATATTTCATGCTTCAGTGAAGAGCTACACTAACTGTACAGTTTGACGAATGCCATCTGAAGCTTGAAACATTCAAAGATGGGCCCTGTCGGCAGGTTTAACCCTTATGTTGTGTTCGGGTCATTTTTGACCCGTTTTCAAGTTTTAGTGTGAAAAAACACACTTTCCTTTATTTTCTTGGAATAAGGTTTCATCTAATCCTCAGTCACAATCATTTCAACACAAGAAAATATGTTTTATCATTTTAGTAAATTTTAAAGGTCCAAAAAAAAAAAAAGTTACATCTGTGGTGTTCGGGTCAAAATTGACCCGGTATAGATTTTTGGTTGTTGTTTGCATTTCTGAAAAGCTGTTGGTTGCCCTTTGTCTTCAGTTTGGTGATTTATGGTGAGGAAAATATATTTCTTGCCTGAAAAAAAAATTGCCAGCTTTTTCATATTACAAATCCAATATGGCCGCCGGACAGTCCCATACACTACAATACGTCATATCTCCTGTTGTGAAAGGAGTACAGATGTATTTCTGGTGCCTACTCATATGTTGTCATGGTCAGGGAATCCATGTCTGCATTATATAATGATATTTTTTGCACATTTGTTTGCAAAATACATTTTTCCACATTATTTTTTCCAAAAAATGTATCAAAAATTCATAATGGCACCCAAACATGTAGAACTGGTCTTACACTTTCCATAAAGTTGATGTGGCAATGACATAATGGTCCATGTTCATGGCATAGGGGATTCAGATGAATAGTGTGACTTTTTTCATGTTCATTGAGGTGTTCATTTCCAATATCTTTGCATTAGATTGGCGGAATAGCTGTGACTCTGACAGAATTGTTATTTTGTATATTTATCACACTAAAATCATATAAATATTGAAAAACACCAAGTCAACATATTTAAACATTGATTTTATGCACTGAAAAACTAATTTAGTTGACATTTGGTCTGTATCCTGCTATAAATCTCTTTGGGTTGGTTTGGACCCGAACACCACAAATGCCACTATTGGTGATATTTTCTAATATTAGAGAAAAACTAATAAAATAAATGTGGGTGTTGTTGTACTCTCATATCAGCTGTAATACATGGACAAAATAATCACCAATTGTATCACTTTAGGAGGTATTAATAGTGAATTTATGGAGATTTTGATAGTTTTGGTCTTCAAAAACGATTTGCATAATGTAAGATAAAAGACCTGTAAAGTCAAAAAGATGAATACATAAAGTAATATTTCCATGGATACATACCAAGTTAACCATGAGATGAAAAACAATATTTGATGATAGCTAGTGTTTTTAGGTATTTTATGGCTGAGTTTTGTTATCACGGGTCAAAAATGACCCGAACACCACAGGTGTATGCAGCTTATGAACACAACACAAGGGTTAATCACTCTTTGCTGATAATGCTCAACAGCATCACATCACCAATGCTATGACAATGCAGGAAATCTTAAGTAACAGATTAAGACTTGGTCTTTTCAATTTTGGTGACAGTAAGGTTATAGCAGAGGCTCTGCGCTAATTGTTATTCAAAACAGTTCACACAGTACTAAATAACTAATTATTTCTCAATGTCATATTGGACTTGACAAAGTTGATGTGGTGTAATGTGATGGTATAGCACTATTACATTACACTTAGCTGACGCTTTCATTTATTCAAAGCGACTTACAGTTATTATTTTTCAGGGTATTGGTTACAGTCCCTGGAGCAATGTGGGGTTAGGTGCCTTGCTCAAGGGCACTTCAGCCATGGATGGAGATGTAGGGAGAGGTCAGGGGGGATTCGAACCTGCAACCCCTAGATTGAAAGACCAACTCTCTAACCACTAGGCCACAGATGACCCACAGCACAGCAATAGGCTATATTTGACCATTAGCAATGCTACCCCAAAGTCAGGTGGCGTTACTTGCGAACTTTAACACCGCATTAACAAGTCGCACTGTATACAGTACGGGCATTGATGCCCACGGGGACCAAGGTTCGAATCCGGCCTGGGTCATTTCCCAACCCTGTCCCATCAACCCTGTCATTGGATGGATGACAGAAGGCGCAGTGCTGAGCTGTTAGCTGTTAGCCTTCAGAGCTCCAGAGTCAACACAGCTAGATATTCCGCTAACAATGCCTCTGGCTGCCACTGCATTAGCCTGTGTCTACGTAACTATTCATTAGTTACAATCCAGTGCCACATATTCCAAATGACTGCAGTGTCCTATCTAAAAAAAAGTCATTATTCCTGTACCTTCGCAGCGAGGGACGGCAGCGTTCCACACCACGTTCCCATCCTGGATGACACAGGTGATGGCCTCTGAGCCGTGGGTCTTGATGAAACCTTCGTCACAGGTGAACAACACCGAGCTGCCCAGCAGGAAGTGCTCGCCGAACCGCTGACCGTTGACGGGGATGCCGGGGTCGTGGCACTCGTTCTGTCCGAAAGCTGTTTGATGTGGTACAATAAAAAGGGAGGCAGTTCAGAGAGAAAGTTTTAGAGAGATTGAGAAGAATTTAAAATGATAGTTTTTGAATGAAACATCAGACATTTTCATCTGCAAGGAGGATATTATGCTCGCTGACTGAACTACTGCTGCCCATTCATGAGAATGCCGGGGTCGTGGCCCTAGTTCTGTCCAAAAGCTTTTGTTTTTTGTTATGGTAAAATAATGATAAACACAAAACGAGAAGGTAATTCCACGTGGAAGGGATGGAAATTAGAATGTTTAAAAATGCAGCACAACATCGCAAGTACGTACGGTACAACATCAGACATCATCCATTATCATTAAGCCCGGCAAAGCCTACGGCGCACACATTTTCACCTCTGAGCATGCATAACTTCCACCCCATACCCTCCTCTCCTCCACCCCATCACCCCTCTCCCTCCATTCTTCCTCCCCATCGCTCAACATAAAGCCATAAACTATTCTCTGGCAGAAAAAGAAAATACCATTGGGAGATCATGACTTTCCCTCTGTATGCGTTTTTTTTTTTTCGAGTGTGCATGCGCGTGTCTCGCCTTGCGTCGCCTCGCCTCTATTTCTGGAGAATAGCTAATGAGGCGCGGAGACCTAATGGCAAACTCTGAGGGCACACAGACGCACAGACGCACAGACGCACAGACGCACAGACACACAGACACACAGACGCACAGACGCAGCCCCTTTTTTTTATATCGCTCCCCTTGCCAGACTCATTGCAAGGGGCCGCTGACAGCTTTGACCGGGCCCGGGACAAAATCATCTGAAAGGGCCCCCTCCCTCTCAATACACTGCAATGTAACCGGGTCCCAATTCTGCCCCCCCCCCTCTCCCTGGGCCTGGGACAACTGTCCCCTTTTTTATATCGCTCCCCTTGCCAGACTCATTGCAAGGGCCCGCTAACAGCTTTGACCGGGCCCGGGACAAAATCATCTGAAAGGGCCCCCTCCCTCTCAATACACTGCAATGTAACCGGGTCCCAATTCTGCCCCCCCATCTCTCCTTGGGCCTGGGACAACTGTCCCCTTTTTTATATCGCTCCCCTCGCCAGACTCATTGCAGCCGCATCGCTCAGTGCCACTCACTTCAGCCAGATGGGGGAACATGTCCTTCTGTCTCACACACACACACACACACACACACACACACACACACACACACACACACACACACACACACACACACACACACACACACACACACACACACACACCCGCACTCTCACACCCATACACACACACACACACACACATACCCACGCACACATACCCACGCTCACACACCCATACACACACACACATACCCACACACACACCCCCACTCTCACACCCCCTCTTCTATTCCCTGAAATGGTGACATATCGCTCCTAAAGCACTAGCTGTTGAGGTGCCAAGCTGCAGGGTCCCCAGCCATCGCCACGCTGACACTTCCTCCCTGTCCCCTGTCACATCCCCCCGTAACCGCCCCCCCATCTCAACCCCCAACCCCATCTCACCCCCAACCCCCCCATCTCAACCCCAGCCATCCCCTCCTATAAACAGACACACACACAGACACACAGACAGTGTTCACACACACACACACACGCACACGCACGCACACAAATGCATAGACACGCACGTACATGCATGCGCGCACACACGCACAAGCGCGCACACACACACACACAAACGCACACGTGCGCACAAATACACACACACACACATGCACACACGAACACACACATGCACACACACACACACACACACACACACACACACACACACACACACACACACACACACACACACACACACACACACACACACACACACACACACACACACACACACACACACACACACACACACACACACACACACACACAGTAGCTTTTTTGCATCCGCCGTGACAGCGAGGGCCCCTTGGACTCATGAGTGCATGCCCAGAATCAAAAAACCTTGCACTGACAGCTTCCTCTATTTTATTAGACCTCCCATTAGCACTTCAGTGGTATTCAGAGAATAGCTGTTGTCAATGTGTCCCTGCATGCCAAGAGTTGATGTGGTGGCGATGCAGGACCAACCCAGTCTGCTTGAGCACGTACGCACTTACACACACAGATATGCACGCAGGTATACACACACACACACACACACATGCACGCGGACGCTCGCGGACGCACGAACGCATGCACACACACACACACACACACACACACTCACACACACTCCCACACCCACCCATGCATGCACACACACACACACACACACACACACACACACACACACACACACACACACACACACACACACACACACACACACACACACACACACACACACACACACACACACACACACACACACACACACACACACATCATATTGACGTCCCTTCATAATCTAATGGGAGAATGCAACAATGTACACACACACAAAACCCAACAACAACCCTCAAAGCACAATTTTTTTGCAGTTCTATCAGTGACAACAAAATAACTAAAAACACACAGTACTGTCACTGCTTATTGCTTATTGGCACGCATAAATGCACCCACGCACGCACGCACACACACACACACACACACACACACACACACACACACACACACACACACACACACACACACACACACACACACACACACACACACACACACACACACACACACACACACACACACACTTGTTTACCATGCTGTTTTTTGTGTGTCTGAGTAGGAATTGGTCTGGTATTTCATCATCTTTTGTCTAACTGTCCCATTCCGTAGACTTTTATAGGGACAGGTATGAGGATATATGGCCAGCTTATCTCATCTCATCTCATCTCATCTCACTGAGAAATGGATCATCTACATCCCAGTCACGTTCATGAGGTTTAAAAAAATGAACGCATAAATATTCTAAAACAAAAAACCCCTTCGGAAAACATGTTATGTGGGCACGTGTGATGACTTCTAAATGGCTTTACCAGAGCAAGTGATGTTGAACCCTCTCTATGACCCAGCCGACTTCAGTTTTTATTACATGTTACAAATGCCCTTAAAGTGATACTGTCCCATTTTTTGAAATAAGCTTATTTTACACTTCCCTTTAAGTTAAATTATAGGGGTTTACCATTCTCCTATACTGTCAACCGTTCTCTAGGTATGGCAGTGCAAATTTTACCTCTGAGTCCTATGAGACCAGCTGGCGGCTTACTGGTCTCATAGGACGTGAGGTGTAAAATAAGCTTATTTCCAAAAATGGGACAGTATCATTTTAAGACAATGTGTTATGTGGGTGCGAGTCAGAATGTCCTTCCTGGTGCACTGTAGGTGTAGAGCCCAGGTGAGCTCACATTGAGAGTAAATAGAATGGAGGCCAAAATTCTATTTCATTGTTGAAGCCAAGTTGGAGCCAAGGTTGGACCCAAAAAGACCAAAAAATGGCCAAATCCCATTCATTCCTATGAGAGACATAAAACCCTGTATCTCCCTTAAATGCCACTCCAGGGGGATCATTTTTCGCTCAACTAGTAGGTCCCCTTGCTCTCCAACTTACCAGGGTGGTGATTTTTTTGTGGTGATGTTTTATTTTAGAGAGATATTAAAAGTTAAATTGACCAATGAGCATCAGAACATGGTTTGATTGACCGTTAGAAGTCTTGTTGTTGTCCAATCAGCACCTGCGTTTGGCGTTGCTAAGGTGGAATGTAAGTTGGAATGTTCCCAAATCTGGCTTCAAAGCGTTGAATGGCAAATAGCGTTGATTTGGCGTCCATTCTATTTACTGTCAATGTGAGCTCATAAGGTGAATGCAGAGTACAAATGTGTATGCTTTTCTAAAATAACCCCTCACCCCCACCCACCCCTTTAGACATTGCATATTGTTGGTATGTGTAATGACTCAAGACTCAAAATGGCTTTACAGGTGATCATTAATCCTTTCTAGACCCCAGTCAAGTCCATAATGTGAATAAACAAATTTCCTAAAATATACCCCATTGGGACAATGTGTACTGCGGACATGGAGTAATGACTTTAGAATAGCTTTACTGGTGAAGGTGACTTGAAAGGAAAATATATACAGTAGCTATTCTAATTGCTAAAATAACCCCACCATTGGACATGTACGTAATATGGGATAACTTATACATGAATATGTCAGATAACTTCAAAAACATGGCGTCTTTACTGGTGTAAGTGATGTTGAATCCCCGGGCCGTGTTGGAGTGGTCGGACTAAAAAATAACCTCATCATTGCACAACATTTAATGTGGGCATGTGATGTGAGATAACTTCAAAAACATGGCGTCTTTACTGGTGTATGTGATGTTGAATCCCCGGGCCGTGTTGGAGTGGTCGGACTGAAACTCCAGGCGCATGATGTGGCCGTTGCTGGCGATCTGCGAGGGGACGTCCTTGCCGGAGAAGGTCCCGAACGTGGTGGGCTCCGCCATGGCCTCGTCCTTCACGATGAGATAGTCGAACTGTGACTCCACCTCAAAGTAGGGAAAAAAATGTCATAATCATGATTTTTTAATATAAAATCTCGATTTCGATTTTTTTTTTATCACGATCTTTCAACGAAAAAATACAAACAACATGTACTTTATATACTTGCAATGTGTAATTTGCGGTCAATAAAAATGCTAACACACTGATGACACTATCATGAAGTGCATAATTGGAATACAATATTGTTAAAAAAAAAAAAAATGAAGACAACAACACAAGATCTATACGATTTCTTCATTTTTGGCAGATTTGAGACGATCTTGTACTCGATATCACGATTCACGATTCAATAACAATAATAATAATAATAATAATAATAATAATACCTTCATTTTATATAGCGCCTTTCAAAACACCCAAGGTCGTTTTACATAAAATCAGTGTAAGTGTGTGTAGGTGTGTGCTTTTGGACACTAGAAGTCAAAGGCCTCCAAAAAGAGGTGGGTTTAAGGTGTTGTTCAAAGATGGCCAGTCATGGAAGGCAACGATGGAAGGCTCGTCTGAGGACGACCTTGAGAGGCATATCGGCCACCCCTACCTCGAAGTCGCTGAAGATGAGGTGGATGCGGCTGCCGGGCTCGGCTATGATCAGCCAGACGCAGTTCATGTTGTTCCCGTACTCCTCCGGGTAGTTTGGGGACAGGATGACGCCGGACGGCGTGGTGAAATTGAAGAAGCAGGAAACTGCCAGAAATAGAACAAACACACACAACAGAGTGAGTGCAGTGCGAGAGTATGTCCTGTCCTGTCCTGTCCTGTGCTGCTGTGCTGTGCTGTGCTGTGCTGTGCTGTGCTGTGCTGTGCTCTGCTTTACTGTGCTGTGCTGTGCTGTGCTGTGCTGTGCTGTGCTGTGCTGTGCTGTGCTGTGCTGTGCTGTGCTGTGCTGTGCTGTGCTGTGCTGTGCTGTGCTGTGCTGTGCTTTACTGTGCTGTGTTGTGCTGTGCTGTGCTCTGCTGTGCTCTGCTGTGCTGTGCTGTGCTGTCCTGTGCTGTGCTGCGTTGCACTGTGCTTTGCTGTGCTGTGCTACACTTTGCTGTGCTATGCTGTGCTGTACTGTGCTCTGCTGTGCTGTGCTGTGCTGTGCTGTGCTGTGCTGTGCTGTGCTGTGCTGTGCTGTGCTGTGCTGTGCTGTGCTCTGCTGTGCTCTGCTGTGCTGTGCTGTGCTGTACTGTGCCAGGGCCACAGAGTGCCTGAGAACTATCCTTCTCTGTCTGAGATGAATTACATCACGGGGGCTCACATTGGCTGCTTTCTGCTTCTTTTTCGTCTCTCTTTCTTTGCATTATACAGTAGGGCCAGTATTTTTTGGCAGGCAGGCAGGCGAGCAGGCATTTGCTTTCTGCCTGTCTACACCCAACCCCCCACCCCCCACTCTCCTCCTTCCATCTTCCATCTCTGCAACATGCTGGGACTTCCACAGATCCCTGTGAGCTGATAGAGACATTAACCTAGGGCTGGTGACCTTTAATGCTTATCTGCTTGACCACCTGCATGAGGCAGGAGATGGACGTGGCTGGATTGGCCATAAGGCATACAGGGCAGTTGCCCGGTGGACTGTTGAGGACTTTTGGCCTGGTCCTCCCCTCAACGTAAGGTATCAGTCCTCATGCCAATACAGCGGACCTGTCAGAGTCAGATTTATAAATATTAATTTTGCCTGTTTTGGTCAAAAGAGCTTGTAATAGATGACTGAAAATATTGTAACAGGCTTCATTGTGTCTCTCAACGTCTGGTGGACCGGTCTTGGACGAAAATGCCCGGACAGGTTTTTTTGTCCCAGGCCAGCCTTGGTGATGGAAGTGAGTGGCACTCTCTCCCTTGGTTCGTACTGTATGCTCGACTCATGACAAGGGCTGGACTGGCCTTCTGGCATACCGGGCATTTAAAAAAAAAAAATCTGAAAATGGGTGCCCACGAGCGTGCGGGGCCCACCGGTGAGTCAGTTAATTTTTATGGGGGGGGCTTTGAGCCAAAAGTGCCCGGGCTCCATTTTTCTCGCCCAGTCCAGCCCCGCTCGTGCCCATGCCAGTTGCCAGAAGTTGCCAGTAGTGTCCTGTGCCAGAATGTAAGCAGATAGCGCCCTGGGGAACCACTCCGAAAACACATGCTGTAATATTGCACCCTAGAGGGCCTAGAGTTCCCAGGGGCCCGTGTACGGAGTACGGACCTAAATTTCCTACTCACCTGGGGCTCAGAGGTGGTAACTGTCACTTAACAGTGGATTAATGGTCCTCAAATTATGTCCTTCGAAAAAATGAAAGATGGCCCTGCTGGAAGGAAGTGCTTGCAATAGGAGCCTCAATGGATCAGTGGTTCGTTTTTCGTTTTTTTTATTCTTCTTCTTAAAATAAACCACACCTTCCACCTCCGAAAGACTAGCTGCTATGATATCATTTATGCCCCGGGGATCAATCATCCTAAATGACTCGGAGTTTAATTAGGGACACGTAGTGTAGTGTAGTGTATTTTCAGACAAGAGAGTGTAAGGGTTTCTGCACACCGGCTCCGACAAAGTGTGGCGCACTTTTGCTTCTGACAGAATTCGGACCCCCAATCCCAATTTCACCGGAATATTGCATTGATAGTCAATCGGCAGCGCCGACAAAATAGAACTCGTCTCTAATTGCTATCCGACATCGGCTAATGTCCGCGGACATCGGCACCAATGTGCGTGGTTCTATTGAAAACAATGGGATCGACTTTTAGCTGAGCAGTGCTCAGCACTTTGTCGGAGCCGGTGTGCGGAAGCCCTAAGAGGTTCTTACAGACACAGCTGGGTTTGTTCCCGGACCACTGGTTGTTCTGCTGGCAGGATATGGTCCTCTCCCCGACCAGGTCGAAGGCGGCCTGGCACTCGAAGGTGAGCGAGTCCCCGTGCTGAAACGAGTCGCCTGCTCGCTTGCCGTACGCGGGGATGCCAGGGTCTCCACACCCGCCTTTGTCAATCTCTGTTCAAGGACAAAAAAACAAGAAAGAAAGAAAGAAAGAAAGAAAGAAAGAAAGAAAGAAAGAAAGAAAGAAAGAAAGAAAGAAAGAAAAAGATAGATAGATAGATAGATAGATAGATAGATAGATAGATAGATAGATAGATAGATAGATAGATAGATAGATAGATAGATAGATAGATAGATAGATAGATAGATGAGGGAATGAAATAAGAGTAAAAAACAGGAAGAGGAAAAAAACAGAGGATGGAGGAAGATGGAGGGACAACCCATTCCCATGAAATGAGCAAAAGCTTAACCCTATCCAGACCGGGGGGGGGCTAAAAGTGCCCGCACCAACTTTGATGTCGTATAACTCTTGAATGACTAAAGCTATGACTACGAAACTTTGTGACTTTTCCTAAAATGAAGTTGGCTACAATTTGATACCAAAAGATTAGGTCTATCATTTTTATTGTTGCCATGGCAACGGTTTTCTGACGGGTACACCTGCCCAAAAATCACTGATCTAAGTCTCATCATCATCACTTTTCATATTTTTTTACATTTTCATTAGCATCAGACACCCTTGTGAACATTTGAAGTGGTCTGATGCACATAATAACCAAAATTGATATGCATTACTCAAGTTAGATGAAAAATACATTAAGGTGACATTTTGGGCAATAAAATCAGGAAATGATGTCATAATGACGTCATAATATCCAATAATGACACCAAACTGATGTCATTCATAGATATTTGGCTGAAGATCATCCCCTCCAAGTTTGGTGGTCATACGCCATTCGGTTCCTAAGTTATGAGGAGGGGGTCAAAAGAGCCCCCCCCCAGTCCCAGGTATGCCAAAAAAGCCCGGTCTGGATAGGGTTAATCAGTTAGTTTAGCTGAAGCATAATTGCACTCATTATCTGTCTCATCCAGTACAGATATTTGCTGCATTCATCTCGTCGCAAATCTTCTGTGTAAATCCTTCTAGACAGAAAAGTACTATCACTCCAGCTTTACTTTACACTTCACTTTCGTCTCTCCATATCCATCTCTATATCCAGGTAAGTAGAGCAGAGTTTTCCGTCTTTTTTTTTCACGAGGAGGTGTAAGATGACAGTGACAAATGAATGACGTTCTGGACGACTTCATTTTTGTGTTAACAGCCAGGATGTCAGCTCAGCAGCCGCCAGTCGACGCTCCACTGACCCAGGCGGAGCTCTAATCTACACAGGGGGGGAAGAGTTCTCCCTCTCCATCTCCCTCTCCCTCTCCTTCTCCCTCTATCTCTCCCTCTCCCTCTACCTCTCCATCGCCACGGCAACCCATCTCCAGACAACCACTGCAAAGGTGTTAAGTAGGAGTTAAATACCTCTAGATGTGCAGAGGAGGCTTCAGTGTTGCCAGATTGGGCTGTTTACCGCCCAATTGGGTTGCTTAGGATGACCGTGTGCGGGAAAAAAATGGCATTTAGCAGAAAAAACAGCCCAATTTTTCACCATAGAAACCAATAAAATTGGGCGGGATTTTGTGCTTCTAGGCGGGTTTTGAGCATTTTTTGGGCTGGAAATCATCGGCCTCATCTGGCAACCCTGAAGGAGGCATCAGTGCCCACACATACACAGAAAGAGGAGGTGGTGGTGGTAGTGCAGCCCTTTTCCAAAAGGTTAAAAAAGCCCAAAGCTTTAAACCCGCCCGCCGTGAATCACCTAAAACAAACCACCACAAGTAACTTCAAAGGAAAACAGATTAGCCAGCGTGTGGTCTCTCATTAGCCGTGCTTTAAGGATATTGTCTCCCACATTCACTTCAGTTCATAAGTCAAACTTGCAGGCGGAGAGCTGGTCCTCTACATGATAGCACTTACATACTGTAGCTTAGCATTTAAGCAACTCATTATACCACGTGCACCACCTATTCTCATAATTGCAAACCTGCTAATTTAATCCGAAGTTTAAAGTCGAGCTGATGGAGAAAATCGGAAGGCGTAAGAAATAGAGATGCACGGCATCCGGATCCGGCAGGATAATAGGGTTTTTCACAGGATCCGGATCCGGTTCCAGGATCCAGGATCCGGTAGCTGAGGCTTTTCAGTCAAAATAGTTTGAGCCAACGTGATAAAAAGGGCCCACGTGTGTGAGTAGGCTATGTGTTTCAACCCTTTCGTAGGATCCGGTATCCGGTTCCGGATCCGGCAGGATCTTAAGCAGTGGATCCGGTATCCGGCAGGATCCTAAAAATCAGGATCCGGTGCATCTCTAGTAAGAAAGCACTGTGATGAATGTGGTGGCGGTGGCGGATGAGGATAAAATGCGGGCTGGGACCTGTGTTGTGTCATCATCGCGAAGGTAAAGTTGCTGCAATGGCCATAATCGTCTGGTACGGTATATAGGTGCTGAACTCATCGCTAATTAAGCATGTAAATAGGTCTCCCGTTAAACGCAGTAGAGTACACACATGTAACGGAACACAACACAGGATGGAGATATGTCCCCAGCATGCCATGCAGACCAACTCGCCGAGCAGTAAAGCCAACAAAGCTTGTAAAAATGCGGCGCGCTTCATTTAACTCGCGGCTATGTGCACTCCACCATCTGTGGGCATCCCCCGAGGAGTCTTGATGGTGAGAGGAAGGGACCTAGCTGCATGACGAAGAGACTGGAAAGTGCCTCTGCTCTGAGACAGCACAGGGGCTCTTCAAAACTAGCATGTGATGCGATACGCAGACCTGATCAGGGCTGGACTGGCCATCTGGCACAGTGGGCATTTCCCAGTGGGCCCCACACCCTTGTGGGCCCCTATTTTCAGAAATGTTTAAAAAAAAAAAAAACATATTTCTGACAATAGGGGCCCACAAGGGTGCGGGGCCCATCGGTCAGTCAGTTTTGTGCCGCTAATTGTGAGGGGGCCCCTTTCAGCCAAAAGTGCCCGGGCCCTATTTCTCCCCCAGACCAGCCCTGGCCCTGTCTCTTCTGGCAGGCTGCATATATAAGCATTGCCCTGACATGACTCGGAGACCTCCACTCTCAGTGCATACTGTAGAGCGGCGTTTCCCAACCTTTTTTCAAACTGAGCACCACATTGTCCCCCAAAAATGTTCGGGGACCACCTGAGTGGTAATTTGACACTTCTAATTTTGATGCAGATCACTTACTTCAAATTCACATTTACAAGCCTGTCTTATTGTGGTGAAAATATGACTTCAGCTTTGTAATAATGTTACAAATATAGCCTACTTCTAGCTTGTCTTGGAAAAGTAAAAATCCCTTCACGGACTACCTGAGCTCTGTTGTCGCGGACCACCAGTGGTCCCCGGACCACACCTTGAGAATCACTGCTGTAGAGCGATCACACAAAGTGAGGCAGCATTGCTTATAATGAACCATGACGAGCTTCCCACTGACAACTTCCAGAAAGTTTCCATCAAATAATAAAATAGAAAAGGAGAGTGCAACTTGCCATGAAGAAACATATATTGCCAGTCTATCAAACAATACTGTACATGGGGGGAAAAAACTCTGAAAGGGTTCAACTACAGTTATCTTGTGGGATTATTTTCAAACATGACAAAATGCCTGACTGCGTATGTGTGAAATTGGGTTTACACGAAGTTAACCAGATTTCCATCATTGTGTTAGACTGTTCAGACATGGTGTGAATTGCTCAATTATGGCGGTGACATTTATGGAAGCTGATCGAGGTAAGGATTGGTCCTTGGGGTGCTTAAGACATGGATTTTAATATTTCTCGATAAAACTGTATGAAATCATCCACGCCGTGTTGTAGTGTGACAGGAATCCAACTTCTCTCATTTGCTCATATTATCAACGAGGAATTGAACTGGCTGAACAGCTTTCTCTATCTTGTCATCAGATCCTATCATTATCTTGCAAATACACCATATAAAATATGTGTTTTACGCAACGGAATGGAATGGCTAGAACTGTAACCTTTGTTTAGCACGGCCAATTAGCCTGGCATATTTTGAAACACGTTTACTGCACTCTCCATCATTTAGAGACAATCAGTCTAAGCATCTGATGTCAAAAAAATGAATTACTAATTTGGCCAGACGCGCAAAATCAGCACATTAGCGTTTTATGGAACCCAGATGCTATGGCTAAAAAACTTGTTCCCTTCCCACAGTGACAGACAGTGTGAAGCGTATTTCATGCTGACAAAATTTAGAGAGCGCGTCTGCTATGCGGCGCGCATATGTTGACCCATTTGCTTTCATTAAACACATGATGTACATGCACTGTACAGTATAGGCCCTTTAGAAAGCGGGGGAAACAGCAGGCGGAACAGGGACGGAATCAGAATCAGATGGTCATCAGATGGGCCTCAGACCGTGACACGGTGTCTAATGCGACAATCATATCATGCGTGCTGTGGCAGCCATCTTGTGGAAGGTTACTTGGATGGAGACAGAATGGGGGCATGTTGTTGTTTTTTTTTCTCGGTTACTTTTCCGGGGGGCTTTTTGTGTGTCCTTGAACATTCGTCAAAACGTTACAAACAACAAGCCATCAACAATAACCTGCTCCGGTCAACGAAACCTTGTAATTTAAGTCTATTTGCAGTCAGTCAGTAGCCATTATCATCAGGGTCAAAACACATGTTTTTTTTTTGATGATTGCTTATGATGACCTATTGTAGTGAAGATGGACCGAAAAAGCTGAAGTACCTTCATAGAGTGCTTTGAAGCCCTGAGAGCCAATGGTGTCGTCCGACTGAAGATGGAGCCACATTTGGTTGCTCATGCTGACTATCAGGTCAGGCACGCTGGTCCCCGTCAGCCTGCAAGGGAAATATATATATAGGAATAAATAGGGCTGCACAAAATAACATGGAATAGCACTACTGCTACTGGAGATGCTGCAGCTGGTGCTGCTACTAGTACTGCTACTGTAGGCCTACTGTTGCTGATGCTACTACTACTGTTCCTCCACCTCCACCTCCTACTACTACTACTACTAAATAATAATAATAATAATAATAATAATAATAATAATAATAATAATAATAATGATAATAATAATAATAATAATAATAATAATAATAATAGTAATAATAATAATAATAATAGTAGTAGTAATAATAATAGTAATGATAATAATAATAATAATAAATTATTGTTTAAAAAAAGAACATTCTTGAAGAAAACACATATACATGAAGCCAACATTTTCAACGCCCATAAAAAAAATCAGTCTCAAAATGTGTTCTGGTTTGTGCACTAATGCATGTGAATGTATAAATTCCCATTTATTTTTGGCACATTAACACTCTGGATGAACTTACACATAGAGGACCCTTCTGGCGTCCCCAATCTTTTCGCCGTCCCCCACTGTTAGCGTGTCGTATGCTCTCTCCAGATCAAACTCCTCAAAAGACAGTTTGATGACCTGCCCGGCATGAAAAACAGGCAAGGGATGAACAAACACATGAATAAAAATATAAAAATGGAGCCATCCATACATCCAGGCACAGCTTTGGAGTTTCAAACAATATCATCATGAACTTTCAGGAACGCCACTATAACTTATGCCAGAAATAAATGCCAAAATTAGCAAGCTTTTTTTTTTTTGGTCTGTGGAGAAAAAAAACATTGTGATGTTGCAAACATTAGCAATATGTAGCCGGGAACAAACAGTTGGGAGAAAAAAGAGAGAGGGGGTGTGTGGGGTGTGGGGAAGTTCGTGCACATTTGGTATGTGAACTGAAAGAATGGCAGTTAAAAGAAAATTGGATTTGAGAGGAGATTGCTGGGAGGGAAAAAATGCAGCTTAATTAGGACAACCTCATTATCAGCATCCTCACACTCTCTCAATCGGGCCATTAAAGAGCCATTACTCCCTTCCACATTTCCCCGTACAGCCTCATCCTCCACACGCAGCGTAGCGGAGCACCGCTTCAGTTTAGCAGGTATGAAGGAGGACACTCTCTCTCTCTCTCTCTCTCTCTCTCTCTCTCTCTCTCTCTCTCTCTCTCTCTCTCTCTCTCTCTCAGCCCTCAAGTTTGGAGTGCCACGCCAGTGGGCGCAGACAGGCAAATGTATGATGATGACGGGGGGGAGAGAGTAGCATCCATCTGCGTGAGACCAGATTAGGGACAGAGGGGGTGTATTTATTACATTGGCACCTTTGTGTGTACAAATGTTTGTCACAATTTGAACCATGTTAAGACAGACTCGTTCGCTAATGAAGTAACCAAACATTTGCCCTACCTACCCTACCCGGCGTCAAACATCTTGTACTTCATCACTTGAAAAACTAGCAAATGACATTGACAAATGGACGTGGTGGAAACTGGTACAGAGACAACTCCGCTACACACAAGTGCCAGTTTTGTTTTTGTTCACTTGCATTTCTTTTCTTTTCTTTTTTTTGTCTTTGAAGAGAAGACAGCTCGTCAGATGCACCCGACTGACAAAGCAGGGTGTGTGCTCAGAGTGAGGTGGAAAAAGCTCTGCGTGTGTTTTTTCATGGACTCGTAACTCTGTTAAGCACCTCAGAAAAAGAAAAAAAAAAATCGGGAAAAAAGAAAGCAATCTGTATGAAATGTCAAACTGTGTGGTTTGGAAGCTGTTTGGAGCAATCTTCAATGAATAGGCTAAAATACGACCTTTTCAAATTATCTTGTCAAGGCAGATATGCTTTTTACAGAAGATCTAGCAAGCCTATAAAGCCGCATTCATGCACTATAAACACAATCAGGGAATGTCAGTGGAGCCTGATGACCGTTCTCTAAAACCGCGTGGTGGCCATATCGATTTTTTCTTTGCATTATTTCTGAGCTGAGAAGGCTGACAACTGGTTCGACAGCACAGTTTTGTTTTCCTTTTTGTGAGAAAGTTATTTTCCATCTCCCTCTCCTCTCCTCTCCTTCTCTGCCCCTTTAAAGCTCTCTTTAAGTGTCATCTCCACAGATGTCATGGCTGAATATGGAAAGGGTTTGGCATCCAAAATAAACATAGAGGAGAGATATTCTGCCAACATTTTGCTATCACAGTTATATCCCAAATATCTCAAATGGAGTTATGTTTGGTTTGTCGTATATTTCGTTTAACTATTCATTTCACTCCTTTCTAAGACATTCTATACAATGTATTTAGTACAGGGACATTCCCTGGTATTAAGATATACAGCACACAGCATCTAGTGCTGGCAAAAGATTCAACGCTTGGGAAAAGTTAAATTTGAATTACAAATACTGTATAGTCACATATAAGCATACAAGCACCTCTTTTTTTTCAAAACAGCATTTGTATTCATACAGATTTGATAGCGCTGTATAAAATGTGTTGTGTATTTCTGTGTACACACAGATACTTCACATAATCACTGTAATATTTGTTGCCGGCATGGAACTAACAGGCTTTCATGTGTGCATGGAATGAGAAAAAAATACATTCAGTTTACTGTATAATGTCCTTTTTTATGGTCTACACACAGCATAATCCCTGACCTGCGCCGTGACCACCTCACCTAATAAGATTAAATGTTCAAACAAGTTCGATATGGGTCACTGTTTACCTCCCTTTCCAAGCCACAAGGTAAGTCCATAAAAGCATGGCTAAATGTGAGTTGAAAAAAAAAAATCTTCAGTTTATGACCCATTTTCGAGTTGCTTTTGGATGCATACAAGCATCCACATACATGTGAATTTTCTCCATTTCTGCAGGCCTAGCAGGATATCTTGATACACAAGCCTCCGTGAGCTTAGTCTGTAAGAGATAGACTACAGCCGTGATTCCCAAACTGGGGTCGCGGGACCCCTTGGGGGGGGGGGGGGGATGTCGCAGAGGTACTGAAGGGGGGTCACAGACAAAGGGGACTTGTATTTACTTGTATGGCTAATAGCTTTATTTGTTGTCTGGTGGATTTCTAGCACTATTAGCGGACAAACTATTCATGGTAAATCCAGCAATGTTATTGGACCAAAAAAATTGCCTAGATTTTCCATGAATAGTTTGTCTGCTAATATTGCTAGAAATCCATTCCTAGGCTGAGACTATGGTGGGCTCGGGGGGGTCTGCAAAAATATTCTTGACTCCAAAAAGGGGGGTCCCCGCTGAAAAAGTTTGGGAACCCGCTGGCATATTGGACCATTACAGCAGGTGCACATAAAAGCATAGCGGCGGCAGTCCTTCCTCTGTAAAACTCATCTGCTGTTACGTACTGTACGTCTCAGCCCAGGATCTGCTCAACAAGCCATAGACCCTGGATACGATACATCCACCGTGCCAGAGACGCGTCGCCCGGACCGCTGCTACATCCCTTCGGTAATGAGATGTGCTATCCCCATTCTGGGCACAGGCGTGAGCTCAAAGCAGAGAAAATGTGTTTTTATATCCCACAGCTTTTGTGTCCACCTCAGATTCGTGAGTAACTGCTGCATCCTGTTTTGGTGGTGACTGTGTGATGATGTGCTGTATGCCGCCTGCATTCTGGATACATGTACCCAGGGAAGCCGACAAAGGGGGGGGAAAGGGGTCAACTGTCCCGGGCCCAAGGAGAGAGGGGGGCCCAGAATTGGATCCTCATAATCACATTGTAGATGTTTGTTTATCCCCGTTGTCAGGACTATTCATAGCAACAATGCAAATTGAAATGTGTGCCATCTAGTAGTCAAAATGGGAAAAACGGGCAGGGGGCATATTACCCCGTGGGGGGCGTATTGCCCCTCTCTACTCTATGCGTTGGGTTTGGGGCCCTCTCAGATGTCTTTGCCCCAGGGCCCAGCCAAAGATGTCGGAGGCGCTGCATGTACTCCTCTACTACTTTTTCTGCTCTGCGACCTCCCAATTGTGGTTAATAGACTGTTACGTGCTGGCTGCCTTCTTGTGATTTGTACTGTTTGTGGCCCCTGCGCTCTATTGAAATGCCATAGACAATGACTTTAATTCAAAGATATATTAACCTTTTTGCACCCCCATATGCATGGCTTCAGTCCTCAATAATACCAGCATAGTATTGCAGTTATTTATGCAAATGTGAAATTAATTGAGCATTTGTTTACCATTTGTTTAGTAGTAGCTACTATATCATTGCAAATCCACTCACCCATAGTGTTTAGTCTTAACTAATCCAATAACATTACTGTAGGTCTGCATTAAGTTTTAAATGTTCACTGAACAAGCAAAAGAAATCACCAAATTCTGCCTCAGATGAGATGAGAGGAAGGAAGACTACTTGCAAAATAATTATTGAAACAGCATATGTTGTGTTTCTGGTGCGTTCTCCCCTTCTCAAAATAGATGAAACAAAGTAGACCCTTTTTTTCCCCTTTCAATTAAAATTCAATGTGTGACCTTATAGTGCAAAATTAATATGCTATTTCTATCTGTGAGGGCATGCCAACCATGTGTCTCCTTTGTACATGCTGCACACCCCAAATCACCTTTTTACAAAATGGCTGCCGTTTGAAAGTACAATTTGAGCGTTTTTGTAAGTAAACTTTCCTGGACACAAATAAAAAAGAATCTGATGAAGGTTCAGGGCGGCACAACATTAATAAGCCAAATGCCCAAGCATAGGAGGTAGTTAGTCCATCATAAGCATGGGTGTCGCGAGGGGGGGAAAGGTGTTACAGATTCTAAGGGCCCGAAAGCACTGAAAGGGCCCCTGGAAGGAGGCTGATATCATAATTTGTCATTCTGGGGGCCCAAAATTTGAATCTTTCATAGGGCCCAAAATTGTTATTGGCGCCCCTGATCATAAGTCTGATTGGGTTTTGTTTAAATTATGTACACTGACCTTGCTGGAGTGAAATAAAGTATTTTTGTTGGAAAGAAGGCCAGGCCAGCCTAGAGTGTTCCCAGGCCACTTTATCACGCAGGTAAAACAATGATTACATCAGGGTGAATAGGAGTAGCACTTCATTTTCTTCTCACTAAGAAAGCCTATCTAATTAATCAACACATACGTATTAACTACAGGGCATAACACAATACATTATGCAACACATTTTTTTCCCTTTCATTTCTTGCGATGAGTAATGGCATTTAAGAAGCTCTCTGTTTCGGTATGGGCACCATGTCACCTGCTTATTATGCTCAAAGCCCTCATGGCTTACCAGAGTACCTTGATGCTGGAATTCATTATAACACCCTGCTGCATGACTGGGAGAATGCTTAACAGTGCATCCGTGCACTACATTTACTCCATGTCACATTTAAGTCAGGGAGAGAGATTAGGGTTGAATAGTGCTGGAAAAAACAACAACACAGGAGAGAGGGGGCTCAAAGGATTTCTTTGTTGTTCATATAAAGGAGTCATGGTAATGGAATAATCTGACAAAAACATGGAAATAGTTATGGGAAACCAGGGAGTAAAGCAAGGAAGTGGAATTAGAAAGGTAATTCCCATGACTTGAGGTGAATGGTAGGCTACTGGGTGGGGTGAGGGTTGTTTTGTTGCTTGGCATGTTAAATTGCAGAGCAGCTAATGAATATTTCCATGTTTTCCCATGTGACTAATGCACCTGTTGTCCCCCCTAAAGCCTTTTTCGACACAACATTAACATGTTGTAGACATATAGTCTATACTGCACAGAAAGACAATGTGACAATGTGTTTATGATTATGAAGACCCTGGCAGCAAAACCCCTGGAAGTATATACAAAACAATGCCCTACTTTGTTGATGTATGTGTGTGTGTGTTTTTTTTTTTTTTTTAAAGAGACATTCAAATTTGTTCTTGGAATCCTGCCTGCCGTAAGTGGAGTACATCCACCAATCTCATTCCGATCGTCCGCGTCCCTGATATCCGCGGGAATCCCTGTAGAGATTCCCATTTCCCTCGCATCATTATTGGCAGTCGGCCCTACATGTGCAAACTAAAACATCACATCAGCCCAGAGGATCTCTTAGGCATCCACAACATGTACCCCCTGAGCAATGGGATGTGATGACAGCAGGGGTGGACTGGTAATCTGGCATACAGGGCATTTTCCCGGTGGGCCGACAGTCCCCAGGGCCGACACTGTTGTTGTTGTGGTTGTTTTCCTGGGAATTGGCCAATAAATTAGAGGGGGAGGCCCATTGGTCTGTTGTTAATATATAGACAGTGGACTCAGCCAGTCAAGATATAGTATGAAAGGGGCCTGTGTGTGTGTGCGTGCGTGTTTGGGCCGATCAATGCCAAAAATGCCCGGGCCACTTTTCGGTCCCAGTCCAGTGCTGGATGACAGCGTGTTTACAGGCTGAGAAGCAAAAGCAAAAGCAACAGCGGACGGATGGAAAATGGAACTGACCTTATGGGGATCCACCGCTGTGATGACCCACACACAGTGCGCATTATTTTCATATTGCACCGGGTAGTTGGGAGATGTAATGATCCCTTTTGGTCCTCTCAAATTCGAACCGCATGTCCTGGCTGTGGAATAGAGAGAGAGATGAGCACCATGTCACCAACAAAGAAACAAACAAACAAAACACATACGGTACAGGTGGGGGGGTTCAGAAGGGATCAAATCAACTTTTTGTTTTTGTTGTTACATGACAAGACTCCTACTGACACCTAGTGAAACCTTGCGATTTCCCCCCAAGGAGGACAGCATATGGCAGTGTTTCTCAAAGTGCGCCGGAAGCCCCCTAGGGGGGCACGGAGGTATTGGAGGGGGGGGGGGGGGGTGAAGTCAGAAGGTTTTTCTTTTTTAATACCTTTCTGCTTTGCCATTAAGTCAACACATTCACTTTACAATCACAATATATTCATTAATTTATTCACTAATATTTAGAGAACATCATAGGCGCAGACAGACACCCTTCCTCTGAAGGGGGGAATGGCACGAAAAGGTTGAGAAACACTGGCATATGGTGTCCCGTGCGGCTACTGTACAAGGGAGCACAGAATGTGCATCACTGCGTCAAGTCGGGGATAATTTCTGACAGCCTGAGAGCTCCAAGCCTTCTCGCTTTTTCACACCAGCTCTGTCATACGCCCCCAGGCTGACGTGAGAGCTTTATGGGGGTGGAAATGATTTACCTTTTGGATTATGAAGGAAGCGTTCTCAACGGGAGGAAAAAAAAAGTTCTAAATCAATTGAAGGGCTGAGAAGCAAGATCAGAAGAGAAATGCAGGAAATGCTGGAAGTTAACATAAAAATCCCAATGAAATACGAGTTAGCTGCATTCCACATATTTCTGGAGACGGGTGAATGGATGTCTTGGGTATGTTTTGGATCCTATATTTTCAGGAAATAGTCTGAAGGTAGAGTTTTCAAATTTATAGAGCTTCCTTTGCCACTGAGATGTACAACATACAGCAGGTATAGTGCATAGTACCAATTTGAATAGTAACTATTTCAAATGTTGTACAAAGTTTGTATTTTTATTTTGAATTCAAATCACACGGCAAAATAAAGAAATAAATGTTCCCGACACATCTGTCCTTGAAGTACTTGACAACTGGTCTTTAAAGCTGATGAAAAAAAACACCCAAATGAATTTTTGAACTCTTTGATGGTGTTATGGCATGGGTGACATTTATAGAAGTTGAACACACGTCACACATCTTCCAGCACAACATCTTTACGCCCTAAAACAGTGATTCTCAAAGTGTGGTCCGGGGACCACTGGTGGTCCGCGGCAGAGCTCAGGTGGTCCACAAAGGGATTTCTACTTTTCCAAGACAAGCTAGCAGAAGACTATATATGTAACATTATTACAAATCCAAACATGTCTGAAGTCATATTTTCACCACAAGAAGACAGGCTTGTAAATGTGAACAAAAAGTAGGTGATCTGCATCAAAATTAGTGTCGAAATAGCACCCGTCAACTGTCAATTCAGTTGTCAGGTGGTCCCTGAACATTTTGGGGGGGACAAAGTGGTCCTCGGCCTGAAAAAGTTTGAGAATCACTGCCCTAAAAGATAACGAGGAAACAGTCTGCAGTGGCCATTTTGATTGTTTCTTTCTGAGCCATTATGTTGCTGCCACAGCTCCCTCTGGGTGGTCTAGCAGCCGTGATATACGCTTCGACCAGTCATCGACAATCTTCTATTAGCCTCGGATACACAAGGTCAAGAATTTCCCAAGGTCTACCCCTCTTCAGCAAATTAAGTTGAAACAAAAGAGTGTTGAGGTGTTCAACGGAGTAACAGCTGCATCCTACTGATCCACCTCTTTTCTATGTAGTACTATGTGGAATTAGCTTCTCACAATTATATTAAAAAAGTATCCAATGAGAACAAGAAGAAAGGAAAGAAAATTATTCATTACCATTATATTTTGCCTGAAAAGGTCTGAAAAGGTATGGAAAAAAATGTCTGATATAACAGTTGATAATGAAGTGCAGCCGAAACACTCTCAATAATCCGAGAGGCTCCTAATAACACTGAAAAATGACTTGCTTCGTTTCAAGATAGGAGGATAGGGAGGAAAGTATAGAACCACCGTTGGGGATAATTTAATCAGTGAGCTAAAGAGTTTTTAACTTCCAATTTTATTCCTTCAAGCTCCCACTAATCTGCGAGAAAAGGGGGGCATTTAAGTGTTATTTTACAGAGGTTCCTTGTGGCTGGTGAGACATAAGTGTCTAGATCAATCAGTGCTCTTCTGGAATCGTGCAAGAGAAATTGTCAAACACGGTTACTCTTCTTGGCGGAGGTCTGCCACTACTGCCGTACTTCATTTTGATTAACGTCACCAAAGAACCCCTTTGTCCTCTGCGCCTGCCTTTGAGACTTTAAACACTGCGGGCTGGGTCTTCACCTTAAGGCTACGTTTAACTACCTGCCTGTACAGTATGGATACGACAAGGGGAGTGTGAACAGGAGTGTCCTTGCATAGCCCTCTGATCTAGGTACACCTCCACCATCTCTCATAACGGGAGGGAAATGCGGAGAGGGCCAACTCCACTTGAATCAATAAAACCAAACAGTGTGTAGTCATTGGGGTGATTCTTTATGTACTTGAAAAATAACGCAATGGCATATATTTAAATAAACAAAACAAACCACGCTCTTATAGCTGCCACAGCTGTTTTCATTTTTGTCGTTCTGGACTTGGCATCCGCACTCTTATCCATAAAATCACATAATATTATATCAGATCGCGCAAATCAAATCTTACACAGCACGGAAGCCAGAACAAATAAAATATGTGTTGAGTGTCCCTTTGTTGGAAAGAAGCTGAACAATGCCTTTTCCCCCTCACTCAACAAAAATAAAAAAACAAACCATGGCATCCATTATTTGTGCTGTTCATTAACCACTGATTGTAATACTTTGTGCATTAAGGAAAAACACAATTACTACAGATATGATAAATATTGAGAGTAAAATGTGATGATACTACTTTATTTTCCTTTTTTAGAGCAGTAGTAGAGTATCTCTACCGTGCTTTGTCTTGTAAATACCTGTACGTATATGTACTGTACATGTATGTATGTATGTGTGTGCTACATGGTTAATATAGTATGTGAACTTATATGTGCAATGTGTTTTATTAATTTTCCTCAGGATTACAAAACGATACTCTGCTCTACTCCACTCTACTCTACTCTACTCTCTACTCTACTAAACCCTAACCTTAGGGTACAGTGCAATGTTACATGCAACATACTTCAAAATCTCACTTAATTCATATAACAGGGATATTCAAATTAAGTGTAACCCAGTTGCCCATCATTAGCAAAAAAATAAAAATAAACAGCTATACTTGGGACAAAAATAAGATAAAAGCAAAGAGTAAACATATCAGTCAGTACTGTAGTCTGAGAAAGGGAGAAAAAATCCAGTTGGAATAGCACATTCTCTCTGCCGTAAAGATGCAAGAAGGGGGGAAAACTCCATTCCACTCCACTCCACTGTATTCCCTGTCCAATTGCAAGGCCTCCATCTTAAGTACCTGGAGCACAGCACTTCCTACCGTCAAGGCATGTGGCCCCACATCAGCCCTAACGAGAGCAGACAATGTCCTTACAGAAAGTGTCTGCACGAGGGAGCAGGAGCGGAGCGGAGCGGGGGCCAGGGGCCAGGAACAGGGCTGGACTGGGTGAGAAATAGGCACCGGGCACGTTTGGCTTAAAGGGGCCCCCCTCGTAATTAACTGTCCAGAACGGACTCACCTGTGGGACCCCGCACCCTCGTGGGCCCCTATTTTCAGCAATGTAAAAAATAAAATCTGAAACTAGGGGCCCAGGAGGGTGCGGGCCCACTGGGAAATACCCGGTATGCCAGATGGCCAGTCCAGCCCGGGCCAGGGAGGCAGGCAGGCAGGCAGCTTGCGTTCACACTTACTGCGGCAGATAGGCCTGTGGTCACTCCAGGCGGCCAGCGTCTCAGTCACTCGCTGGCAAGCGATGCTCTTTGATCCCTGGAGCACGTAGCTGTCGTCGCAGGAGAACTGGATGCTTGCGCCGACCCTGCGGGGGAAATAGCAGCAAAAACAAATGACCGTCAGAGTCCTGACCTGTCGCCACGGCACGGCACGGCACTGCACTGCACACACCAAGCAAGCCAAGCTAAGACAAGCTGAGAAAAAAGCCTTTTCGCCAAAAACAATGATGGCATTTTCCTTTTCCTCCTGTGCTGTTTGTTATATTATTCATTTTTCCACGCATGCATTCCAGGAACATTAGAGATGACAGCCACAGAGGGGTTTGATTGGGGGGGGGGATTAAATACATTCATTCTGGTGTTAAAAAAGGCATATTTCTAAAGAAACCCCAGCATCAATTACCTCGAATCAAAGTCGTGAAATGCTTCCAAAAAAAAAAAAATCCTCCACGTTAAACTTCCCTGAGGAAGCCTGTACTTAAGAACTATGTGTAGCATGTGACAAAAAGGGCCATTTGTATGTGGCGTTAGCATGTGACGTTAGCATGTCTTCAAAGTAATTACTGTACGTTAAACTTCCCTGAGGAAGCCTGTACATAAGAACTATGTGTAGCATGTGACAAAAAGGGCCATTTGTATGTGGCGTTAGCATGTGACAAAAGGGCCACATGTGGCGTTAGTATGTCCGTACAGTAATTACTGTGTGGGAAGCTGTGCATTGTAATGAGGACATCTGAGATGAAGTGGAGCCAGGGCCGCCACCTTTAAACGGCTGATGGCCAGGGTTGCCAGATGAGGCTGATGATTTCCAGCCCAATAAATGCTCAAAAAACGCCTGCAAGCACTAAATCCCGCCCAATTCCATTGATTTCTATGGCAAAAATTGGGCGGATTTTTCTGCTAAATCCCATTTTTTACCGGCACACGGCCATGCTAAGCAGCCCAACTGGGCGGGAAACAGCCCAATCTGGCAACACTGCTGATGGGCCTGATGACATGATGACAGGTCAGGCCTGGGGTGTCATCTCTGAGGAAACACTATAGCCAGGGCCGCTGCTAGCTACGGTTTCAGAGGCCATAAGCACAACTCACCAGGAGAACCCCCCCCCTCCCCCACCCCCCTCATAATTACATTTTAAGTAATAATAATAATCTACTCACTAATAAATACATGCTTTGTAATGTAATTTAACAGTTTTTTATGGTCTTTTTTTAGTCAATCTCAATTTAAGATAGAGGCCCCAATTTTAGCACTGGTTGGTGCCCTAAGCACTCTGCGTACTCAGCTTATGTCTAGTGCACGGCCATGGCTAGAGCCATATAGCTACGCCATGCCACGCCATGCTGGTGTCTGCCTGCCCGCCTGTCTGTCTGCCCGCCTGCCTTCCTCTCTCTCTCCCGCAGGGGTGCAAATTAAGTTGCTAATGGTGATGACACAGCAGCGAGTCGAGAGTGGCGTAGATGACCGTGTGGCACGCAGCGGGTCACCTCAACGGCTGATTATAATAGACTAGTGCTCTTCAACGGGGGCGCCACAGCACCCCCAGGGGGCGCTAGAGAGTCCTTTGGGCTGCGGCGGAGATGGCCGTGTGGCATACAGCAGCACAGGTCAAGTCCTGATTATAATAGACAACTGCTCCTTACTCCGCCAACACAGACGAGGACCGACGGACGGACGGACACACAGACACACTCGGATACACTCAGTGTCTTTCTGTCATACGCACATAGTGGGTGTGCAATCACACGCTCACTCACGTATCTGTAGTGGATTTGTACTCATAGACACACAAACACTCTCTTGTAGAGACAAACGCATGCATGCACACACACAGACACACACAGATGCACACATACACACACAGACACACACAGACACATACATAGACAAACTGTCACTCTCTCTCTCTCTAGCTCTCTCATTCCACACCTCTCTCTCTCTCTCTCTCTCTCTCTAGCTCTCTCATTCTTTCTCTCTTTCTCACTCTCACTCTCTCTAGCTCTCTCTCGCTCTCTCTCTCTCTCTCTCATTCTCTCTCTCGCGCTCTCCATCTCTCTCTCTCCCTCTCTCTCTCTCTCTCTCCATCTCTCTCTCTCTCCATCTCTCTCTCTCTCTCTCTCCATCTCTCTCTCTCTCCATCTCTCTCTCTCTCTCTCTCCATCTCTGTCTCGCGCTCTCCATCTCTCTCTCTCCATCTCTCTCTCTCTCATTCCCTCTCTCGCACTCTCCATCTCTCTCTCTCTCTCCCTCTCTCTCTCTCTCTCTCTCTCTCTCTCTCTCTCTCTCTCCCTCTCTCTCTCCATCTCTCTCTCTCTCTCTTTCCCTCTATCTCGCTGGGTCAAGTAAAACAGAGGGGGCTTTGTCCAGATAAGGTGATGGGAACATACTGAAAGTCGGAGCCAATCCTCCCGCCGTTCTCTGGGGTCCCCGGATCTGGACAAATGTCAGCAGACATCCCTCCCTGGCTCACTGCAATGGAGAAGAAAAATGTACGAAAGAAAATAAGGAAAAGAAAGAAAATAAAGAAATAAAATAAGTAAAAAAGAAAAGTTTAAAAAGAAAAGAAAAAAAATAGGAAAGAAACATAAGAAAAAAAGATTTGTTAGAAAGAGTACACCCTTGACAAATGCAAAATACAAGCCACGTACGTACACCATATAAATTCAAAACATTCTGGTTCCGTCAACAACATGATTATATATATTTGAATCCGTTAAGGCCTATTTTCCATGTTGCCTCAGATGAAAGCAATGCATAGATGGACAATGTGCAGAATGAGGACCGATATTAAATTCCAGTGGTGTTGAAAAGGAATGGAGGTGGAAAGACCTCCGCCAATCCGCCATACAAATCACATAGCTCAAACATGACTCCGTGCAATAGAAAGTCAAATAAATCCAGATTACTTTTTTCCTTTTAAATAACACACAGTTATAGAAAAACAGTTTGATTTATTTAAATGCTAGGTAATAATAGTCACAGATATGGTAAGGTACCGGCAGTCACCCACATGAATAAATGTTCTGTAGGGGCTTAACCCATTGTGTCCTGGAAACACACATATGGGTTTTTCAGGACTCTGATTTGATTTTATTCTGTTTTATGAACTATGTGGGTATGTTACAGCTGAATGAACACATAGCAATGCAAGAAGAGAGTCTTGGCTTTTAAAAGTAACTCATTTCATGTTTGTATGTGCTTCGGAGGCTGAGATATTTAGGATTTAATATGAAGGGGCCACCCTTTCCCAAAAAGGGTTTAGGACAAAATGGGTTAAATATATGTTCAGCATTTTCATGAAGCAGCGCCATAGCAAGGGGGGTACAGACCACCACCACATGGGACTAGCGTTGTCTTCAGTGCCGATCATGTAGGCATGACTCACAACATGCTGCCTGCCTGTGAGCGCATTACAAGCGCATTACATTACAGCACTTCCACAGGAAAGAGTTGTGCAATCTCAACACCGATGATTCACACACATAGCTCAGTGGTATTAAATTACTGTATTTTAAGGGGCCTTTGCGGAAATAAGGTCTGTCCAAGCAAACAACCACCGCTATCTGTTAAATTCATACCAGAGTGATAATATAAAACTTTTATTACAGCATTTGTCTGGATTGCATGAAGGGATAAAAAAAAATGAAGAGTTCAGATGCAAAACCCCCTAAGTGCCTTTTCAGAAAATAATCTTAATTCATTTTTATTTAATACAAAGCTATCAAAAGTGCATTTTTGTTTATTTATTTATGTAATATAACTATTTATATGTATTATCAAGTACATGAATGTAAACCAAACCAACAACGGGGTTCTCTAAAAATATAGAAATGCAGGTCTTCAGAAATGGAGTTAGGGGGTTTTGCATCTGAACTCTTCAAATATACCACACATCTTGTTGATGGGGTGTGTGGTGGTGGGAGTGGTGGGGGGGCGGTTGACGACTCAGAGCTCTTGGCTATTCGTGCGGTTGAAAAAAAATAGAAAAGTGGGCTGTGGAAAAGGTCACAGCGTGGTCCCTCTTCACAGCTCGTCCCTCCTCTCCTCTTTGGCCATGTCACACACACACACACACACACACACACACACACACACACACACACACACACACACACACACACACACACACACACACACACACACACACACACACACACACACACACACACACACACACACACACACACACACACACACACACACACACACACACACACACACACACACACATCATGCATAGCCCCCTGGATAAGATGTCTGTTCACACCTCAAACGTGGCATCAGCCTCAAACAGACACAGACACAGGCACAGTTCATTTGCAGGCTACAATCGCATGGGGTCAGCTTTCAGACCAGCCCAGCTCTGCTATAGCACAGCAGAAACTGCCAACCCCAAAAAACCTTGAAAGAGCTTTTATATCATGTCCTTTTTTGGGGGTCCAGTCTCTTTTTTAAACACCTTTTTCTCTTGGCATTCCATTTGATGGCTTACTGTTTCATTAATAATTAGAAGCCAGCCTCATGAAATGCTTTAAAAGGCCTCCAGTGAAATAGGCCTACTTAACATTGTCTCCCAAATGTCATTGACCATAGACGTTTTGTTTTATTTAATTTTTTTAAATAGAATGGAGTTGTTATTATTAACTTTAAATGAAAGTGTAAAGTTTACGAGAGTCTTGGTCTCGTATCCTTAGTTTGCGCCTTAATGCATGGCTATAATTGGCCTATGTAAAATATATTGGTTAGATTTATAGGCCTATATGTCTGATTTGACACCATGTGAATCCACTTTAATACCAAGCAGCATGTAAAGGTCAATTATTATGAATACCAAGTATCTGCATGTCTTTCACCTGATTCTGCCGTTTAACCCATTTTAGCCTGATGACTCGTATATGCTGTTTGACCTTTGGTGCCTGGAGACACATATATGCTGCATTCATATGCTCTTGAGATTTTATCTTTTTTAATATAAATGTGAGTATGTTACAGCTGACTGAACACTCTCTAATACAAAACGAGGGTCTTAGGGTTTAAATGTTACCGATTCCATGTTTTTATGTGCATCAGAGGCTAAGATATTTACAGTAGGTTTTTATAGGCTGAGGGCAACTTTTCCCAACAAGGGCTTAGGCATTCAGCAGGTGTTTTTTGCAGGTGCTTTAGGGATCAATGGGTTAACTGCTTGTTTACATTAAATATGTATATATATATATGGTCTTAGACATCTGAAGTACAGTAAATCCATAATCTTACTCAGCTCTTGAACTGTATTTTAATTGTTAAACGCTGTATATGATCAGCCGTTTCATATAGCCTTTAGCTTCTATGCTTCAAAGCTTTGGAACCAGCTTCCAGATGACGTAAAACATGCACCCACTATTGATAGCTTTAAATCTAGACTCTGAAGACTAGAAGCTGTTCTCAGATGCTTTCCCCTAGCTTAAGTTACATATCATTCTTATTTTTTTGATTATTATTATTTTTATTTTTATGTTTATTTTTTGTATTATTATTTTATTACTATTTTTACCTTATGTTTTATCTTAATGTTTTAAACGTTTTTTGACTCTAATTTATTTCCTCCTTTCTTCCCTGTTTCCTTTCATTTACATTTGTTAACTTTGTGAAGCACATTGAGTTGCACATGTGTATGAAATGCGCTATATAAATACACTTGCCTTGTCTTGCCTTGCCTTATAGCCTTAAATGCATTGCACTGCATTTGCATGCATGTATGCTTTTAATTGAGGTCTCATGTAGGTCTCGTGTACTCTGAAAGGTGAGGTAGAAATTATTTGACCCTTTGAACTTGATCAAACGTGTTAATTAATACACAGCTCACTGCTTCACTTTCACACACCCTACATACAGTATGTAAGAAAAAAAAGAGTGAAAAAAAGAGTGCTATGAATATGAACATCTGTGTGTATAAGTAATACACACACAGTATATTTACATGTCTGTCACGCCAGCCAGAGGCATATGCTATAATATAAGTATAACCAAACACATCAACTTTGCCCTAGACACCAGTGGCCTAGAGAGAATGCAGTGCTGATCAGTGGTGTGTAGTCTACTTTTTTATGGTGGGTATACTGTATATTTGATTTTTTTTTGAAGTGGGTATACTGTATATATTTCTGCTATTCAAAACAATGGATCAATCCATTTTAAGTGGGTATACTGAAATCCCTGAAATTTAGAAGTGGGTATACTCTGTATACCCGCGTTCTAAGCAGACTACACCACTGGTGCTGAGAAAGACACTTTAATTTGCACCAGTGAAATGAGTTCGTAGCATTATAGCACTGGGCTGGCTGCTCCGGGAAGCGCGGACTGAGTTAGCCGTGCAGCGATACGACAGGATGAAACTCTAATAGTAAGCCCAGGCCTGAGTCATTGTAAGTTTTTGCTTACACTGACTTGCAGCTCAAGTGCTACCATTTCGGGACAGAAAATGTATGTGTGTGCGCGTGCCAGCCTGCTTCCGTGTGTGCCTGTGTGCCTGCATGCGTGTGTGTGTGCCTGCATGCGCGCGTGTGTGTGCATTCGTACGTGCATGTGCACGTACCTCTGTGTGTGTGTGTGTGTGTGTGTTTGTGTGTGTGTGTGTGCCTGCGTGCGTGCGTGCGTGCGTGCGTGCGAGTGCGTGCCTGCTCCTGTGTGACTGGGAAGAGTAGCCCCTCTTGCACCATACCTGCACCTTTTGATCAACTGCCATGTCCTTCTGTTTGATGTGGTCTTCAAATGTCATTTCCTCTGATTGTTGACATGACTTTCAAACATGATTTGGCTTGATCAAAGCTGATCTTTCCGATATGCTTTTTGTAGGCAATGCGTTTTTTTTTTCCCACCGCACACTAGCCCTATGATCACGCCGATATCAATGTACATGAGATTTCCTTGTATTGGGCTTTTGAACACACACTGCAGCACAGGCGAAGTGAAACAGTCATCGACGACGACGAGTTATGATGCTCAAAGACTAACTGCCATCGAGAGTCATTCTTTCGAGTTCATAACAGAGAGCTCCATTTTTTAAGTGCTTTGAGGAAATCGGCGTTTGGTTGCATTATCTTACTTTTATCGCGGTCTCAGAGCAATTACTACAACCGGGTAGAGAATTTTCTGTTCTGTTCTTGTCTCGCACGCACTTGAAAAAAATGTGAAGAGCCTTGCTACTGGACTTGAAGTGTTTACATGCGTCTCCTAGCTACCCATCTCCGTGGCGAATCTTTCTCTCACACGGCACGGGGTTCAAGTGTTCCACTTTTGCACTGTCAGCCTCTTGTGCTGGATGCTAATTGCCAGAACACGTGCTCGACCGAGCGTGGAGGGCCACAAATTATTGATACAATACAATGTAGTAGTAGCGTATGAACAGGCAACACTCCCATCCACCCACCCAGCCTGCAACCCCCCCACCACCATCTCCCCTCCTCCTCCTCCGCAATCCTCCCTCCCCCATCCTATTAGGGATATCATCAAGGGCATCTCTCCCCAACACGGGCAGGCTGTGAAGGAGCTGCTCGAGCTGTAAACAGGGGTTAGAAATTATGCAAGGAGGCGAAATGTCCTGTCAACACGCTTAACAAAAACAAGGGTGTTATGGTGGCGCACCGGGTGCAGGAGCGTTGTTGTAGCCCTCAGCGACCGCACGTACTCTCCCTCTCTGACTTGGTAAATGTGGCCCGCTTTGCTCTGGGGTGCCAGTGCCGCACACGCGCTGAAACAGAGCAGGGGATGCATGCCTTCCCGCCTTCCCGCCCGCCTGCCTGCATGCATGCCTACCTACCTGCCCGCCTGCCTGCATGCCCACCAACCCACTCGCCTGCCTGCCAGCACCACCCGCCCGTCCGCCACACACGCCCGCCTGGCTACCCGCTTCCACTCCCACTCGCCCGCCTGCCCGCTCGCCTCCCTGCCGGCCCGCCTGCGCCAGCCATGCCTGCACCCCAACCGCCCGTCCGCCACACACGCTTCCCTGCCCGCCTGGCCACCCGCTCCCCCGCCCACTCGCCTGCCTGCCCGCCTCCCCGCCTGCCCGCCCGCCTCCCTGCCGGCCCGCCTGCGCCAGCCGTGCCTGTGCCATAACCGCCCNTCACACACACACGCCTGCCTGCCCGCCCGCCTGCCCGCTCGCCTCCCTGCCCGCCTGCCCACCCGCTCCCCTGCCCGCTTGCCTGCCCGCCCGCCTGCCTGCTCGCCTCCCTGCCCGCCTGCGCCAGCCGTGCCTGTGCCAGTTGACACCGAGCCTTAGCTTCTCCGACTTGCCCGGAGACACATGTGCCTTTTCTGGAGTGCAGCACTGTTTCTTTTTTAATGCAGCCGTAATTAATATGGTAATGAAGCTGAAATGACACCTTGTGACCATGTTGCATAAATACTCACAGACAGTGTTCTTGTGGCTGGTGTCTTTGCTTGGAAGCATTTTCACGCCTCTGGACTTCAACTCGATGGCCTTTTTTACTGTTGGAACAGAAGAGGAGAGAAAAGAAAAGGGGGGTGAGACCGGGAGAGAGAGAGAGAGGGAGAGAGAGGGGGGGTGGAGAGAGATATATGGAGAGAGATGAGTAATGAAAAGAAAGACTAAAGGCTAAGGAGTTGGAGGAGAGAGAAACAAAGATGTCTGTTTGAAAAGAGGTAGTAAAGAGAGGAGAGAAAAAAGGAGGAGACGGGTGAGAATGTGGAAGAGAGATGTAGTATAGAGAGAGAAGAGGGGGGAGAGAGAGAAACAGAGATGCACTTTGAACAAAGGGGAATGAAGAAAGCTGAGAAGGAAGAAGGAGAGAGTGGGTGGGAGAGCGGGAGAGAGGGAGAGAGAGAGAGAGAGAAAGACAGAGACAGAGAGAGACGAACAGAGAGGAAGACTGAGAGAGAGAGAGAGACAAGTGCTGCTAGTGAAGTGGGGTAACAACACACATTATAATCCATTTATGTAATTAGATGAACACCCCAAAGAAGCGCTCTGCTCGGCTGAAAGTAAGGTGCTGTTTCCACGTAGCTGGATATTTTTATATGTGGATATTTTTTTCTCCTGGTTGCATTGGTTTTGCATTGGTTTTGGCTTTTCGTTTCCATGTAGCAGACATTTAAAATCCAGGTATGAAAAGCAGGAGAAAAAAAATATCCCATTTAGGGGGCTGAAACGCATTTGTTACAATGGAGGATTTATTTTTATCCACATATTGCGTTTACACCTAAACAGGAGAAAAAAATACCCTGCTAAAAAAATATCCTGCTACGTGGAGACAGCACCTAAATCTGTGGGGGGCCCTGGTGCCAACTCCTCTCCTCTCCTCTCCTCTCCTCTCCTCTCCTCTCCTCTCCTCTCTTCTCTTCTCTTCTCTTCTCTTCTCTTCTCTTCTCTTCTCTTCTCTTCTCTTCTCTTCTCTTCTCTCTCTCTCCTCTCCTCTCCTCCTCTCCTCTCCTCTCCTCTCCTATGCTCTTCCTCTCTTCTCTTCTCTTCTCTTCTCTTCTCTTCTCTTCTCTTCTCTTCTCTTCTCTTCTCTTCTCTTCTCTTCTCCTCTCCTCTCCTCTCCACTCCTCTCCTCTATTCTCTCCTCTCATCTCCTCTCCTCTCCCTCTTCTCTCCTCTCCTCTCCTACCCTCTCCTCTCCTCTCCTCTCCTCTCCTCTCCTTCCCTCTCCTCTCCTCTCCTCCCCTTCCTCTCCTCTCCTCCCCTGTCCTCTCCTCTCCTCTCCTACTCTCCTCTCCTCTCTTCGCCCATTGAGTCTTTGGCTGAGTCCACCTGCCATTGGAGGCCCCATCAGAGCTGGGCCCGCACTACAGACCAATTTTAGACACAGGCACCCACACAGACACAGACACCAATGGTCACCACCAGTAATGTCCACATGACAGTGTGTGTGTGATCACAAGTTAACTGACCAAAGACACCATTTTTGGCCAGGCGGCTATGGCTGCTGACCACTTAGTGTGTGTGTGTGTGTGTGTGTGTGTGTGTGTGTGTGTGTGTGTGTGTGTGTGTGTGTGTGTGTGTGTGTGTGTGTGTGTGTGTGTGTGTGTGTGTGTGTGTGTGTGTGTGCGCGTGTGCGTGTGTGCGTGTGTGCGTGTGTGTGTGTGTGTTTGTGCGACTGAGAGAGAGAGAGAGAGAGAGAGAGAGAGAGAGAGAGAGAGAGAGAGAGAGAAATGGAGAGAGCACAAAAAGACAGATCTTCTCCCAGTAGGGCACTTGCAGTCTAAATTCGTATCAACTGGACCGCATTTTTGATTACACAGCCCTGAATCAAATCCCTCAATTAAGACAGGAGGGGAGCCAATTACAGATGGGGCCAAATTCAAATAATAATAAAAAAGACATTAGCATAATATCGTCTCCATATGACATCACTCTGTTTGCAGGTATTAAACCCGTCTGGAGGGAAAATGTTTGAGAGAGAGAAAAAAAAAGCATTGCTCTGAAGATCAGACAGAGATGTTGTATGGTAACATTAAAATTCATTTTAAAGAAACGGTGAGAAAATGTTCAAGGGAAAAAAAATCATTGCTCTGAAGATATGCTATGGTAACATTCATAAATTCATTTTAAAGAAACGGTAAAGGCAATGGTAGCAGTTTGATGGAGTAGCCGCAATTAGGATCTGCTTTGATAAATAAACATTTATGATTAAATTGTCCTATGGCAAGGAGAACTATGTAGTTTGGCAGGGCTCACTCTGCTTTTTCCCTCGCGTGCACTAAACAAAGTCTAAAGTATTCATAAATTGGTGCACCATGAGTACAGGAGTTTGATGTGTCTTTGGTGTTTTGCCAGCCTCTGCCATGCACCGCCAGCGCCAGCTAAAAGCCTTGTACCGTGAGCCCCTGATGTCCAGGGCCGAACTAACATTGCCCGGGGCCCCTAGGCTACAGGTTGTTGTGGGGCCC
Source organism: Engraulis encrasicolus (assembly GCF_034702125.1). Taxonomy (NCBI): domain Eukaryota; kingdom Metazoa; phylum Chordata; class Actinopteri; order Clupeiformes; family Engraulidae; genus Engraulis; species Engraulis encrasicolus. The sequence goes on along the minus strand of NC_085880.1, from coordinate 43,741,590 downwards.
CTTGAAAGGCAAATTTTCCATGAAAATGACATAGACAATGTCATAATTACGAGCTAGGAATTGAGGGCAACTTGTACTGTACTGAACATAATAGATACATTTTTCAATGTTGCATTGGGCCAAAATTCTGCATTTGTTTCACTTCTGGCCAATCAGGGGCCCCCTGGCAGGTGGGGGCCCTAGGCTGCAGCCATATCTAGCCTGTGCGTTAATCTGGCCCTGCTGATGTCCATCAACGGCCCCTTTGTTGATTCCCAAATTCAGCTGCCATTAATTCTGGGGTCCAGTGGCGGAATACAATTACACTCAGGGCCCCAGTGGCAAAAAAAAGTGATAGGGCCCCCCCCAATATAGCATGCCATGGTCATAATGGGCCCTCCATACGGCAGGAGGGCCCTGGGCCCAGGGACAAAAACCCCAGGAAGCCAACAAGGGGGCACAACGGGTTCAGCTGTCCCGGGCCCAGGCAGATGGGGTGAGGGGGGGATTTTTAGGGCCCTTATTACATTGAATGTATTGGATGAGGGGGGCCCTTTCAGAGGGCTTGGTCCTGGGCCCAGCCAAAGCTGTCAGCAGCCCTGGCTCCACACCCCGGCTGGGGTTCCCCACCCTCTCTCCAGATGCTGACCCCTTACAAGTGTTGCCAGATGTGTCTGACCAAATCCCACCCAAAAGCTTCTCTAAAACCGCCAAAACGTGCTAAATTCCGCTCAAATTCAACAAACTACATTGACTTCTATGGGCCCAGAACGGCTGGAAAAAAAACCGCCAAATGGCCAATTTTTCCATTTTTTTACCCGCAGACGCTCATCCCAAGTAGCCCAATTGGGCGGGCACCCGCCCAATCTGGCAACACTGACCCCTTACCTTGGTACTGGGCACTAAATCCTTTCCGCCGATGGTTGCTGTCAGACGTGAAGTGCAGCCGTAGCCAGTTCTTACTGCTGATGACGGGAGAGGGCAAATTCATGCCAGTCAGCCTGAAGGAGTGAATAGAGAAGAGAGAGAGAGAGAGAGAGAGAGAGAGAGAGAGAGAGAGAGAGAGAGAGAGAGAGAGAGAGAGAGAGAGAGAGAGAGAGAGCAAAAGAAAAAAGAAAGAAAGAAAGAAAGATACCGTCAACATATTGTGTAAGAATAAATACCTGCACTGAAATAAATGCGTGGCAATTTTGCCAGTCGTTTGTGCAATTTACGTTTCGTGAAAGACGAGGCAGATATCCGAAGTGCTGTGTGGATAGGAAGGGGCCATATCAGGTGAAAGGCATTCAGAAATTAAATCACCACTATTTGACTGGTATGTGTTTGGTGAGTTTGAGGAGTATTGCTGAATTTTTCACTGAAGATGTCGATTTCTGTCTTAACAATTATCCAGGATGATACTTACTTGAGAGAGATATAATTTTGTATGGATTTTATGGATGTTCTCATGCCCGTGTTTGCAAAAACAATTATATGAATAGGATTTTGCAAGATAATATTTCCTAACTAAAAACAGAGCTTAGCTTCTGGAACGATACCCCAGACTTTTTACACGTCTTTTACTGCATACCCTTGCACAGGTGAGGCATAAATGCAATTTCGTTGTGCGCAGTGTGTAGTGTGCATTGTGGAGTGCTGTGTCCCAATGACAACGGGGGTTGGAGTTTCCCAGTTGGGAAAAAAAAGTATACGCATTATTTCTAGAATTGTGAAGCATATCCACTCTGTATGGACAGAAAATTGTCGTGTTCATCCATCTACTGTATGATCCACAAGGGCGGTCTGGCCCTTCCCTACCCTACCCTGCCCTACCCTACCCTGCCCTGCTTGCTGCCCCGGGGTGGGTGAGGGCCTCTTAGCCGCCCCCTCTACCCAGGCCTGTCGCAACCAGGCAGGCAAAGTAGGCAACTGCCTAGGGCCCCCACATGAGAACGGGGCCCCATGGTAAGGACTGGTTATGTACTTGTATTCAAATGATAGCGATGAAAACTTTGTAAGTGAGGCGAAACTTCCCTAAAATACTGCCATCAAAATCTCTCTCTCTCTCTCGAGGGGAACCCTCCCTATTAGTTAAAAGAGGAGAAGGGCCCCAAGTCTCTCTTTGCCTAGGGCCCCCCAAATACCTTGAAACGGGCCTGCCTCTACCACCCCCTTCTGCCACCCCACTCATGCTATTTCAGCTCCTGCTGCAGCAGCACAGCCAGAGGGTAATGGGAGCAGCGGCCATAACCCCACGGCAGCAATGGACTCCACCGTCGACAGGGCTGGACTGGGCTGAAAAATCACGCCGGGCATTATTTTCAGCCAAGACGAGGCCACCAGAGAGAGAGAGAGACAATGAAGCCTGTAACAACATTTTTTTAGTAATTTAATCTCAATTATTTTGACCCCCCCAAAACAGACAAAATTAATATTTAAATCTGACGCGGATAGGTTTGCTGTAACTGCATGAGGACTGATATCGTACCATTTCATAAAGGGGAAGGCCAGGCCAAAAATCATCACCAGTCCACCTGGCAAATGCCCTGTATGCCTTGTGGCCAACCCCACAGGCAGCAATGGACTCCGCCCTGGGCCCCAGTCTGCCTGACTGAACATGTGTTCCTCTTGTTCGGCTGCACATTTTGAATAAACTATGTGTGTCTTGACTGCAGCGCAGCAAGCAAAAGCAAAAGGGGTAAAAAAAAGAGAAAGGTCAGGAACAGATGCTTTTGGCCAAGTATACTGCCACTGGAGATATCCCTGCATACACAACTAGCGTAGCAGCAGAGAGAGCAATCTCACTGTTTTGGCTGGGTGGTGTTGTGTTTATTTTCTGAAACATTTGCTGTGGAGGTTTGGGCACAACATTAAAACTTAAAATGCGAGGATGATTTGGAGCCAAATGTGCGTTCATGTAGGCTAATTCACATTCTCAACACAACACACCATATAAGGCTGATGGCTCATGATTGCAAATTAAATTGTTGGGGAAATATGCAGCTAACGGTTCCTACAGGAAGTTGAGCTCAGTGTGCAAGGCACTAAGTTGATTCAGGTCCTTCATTACCTCTATCGAGAAGACTTGCGCCTGCTCTTAAAGGTGCACTGTGTAAGATTTGTAATATTCATTATGACAAATTACACTTTTCATACATGAAAAGATGGATCTCCTATGCCATTTTGAATATCCAGAAATTGTCATTTTTAGCTGCAAAACGCACTGTACTTTGGCCATACTACTAAATATTAGTTCATTGTTTAGTAAATATTCATGAAAAGATCAAATTTGGCAGTAGCTGGTTGTGGGAATATTAGCAGTAAAGTGAAAAAGTCATATGCATATCATTCTGAAATGCAGACAGTGTTTCTCTGTTGCCATTAGTCTCAAGGGCTTTTCTCCTTTAGAAAACCAGTTCATGGGATAACCCAGTTGAAATCCCAGTGGGGGAGGTAACTCAGAGGTCCTTCGTTCTCAAGTGCGTTTCTTGTTTGTTATAGATAGCATATGCTTGTCATGTTTGTTTGTCATATGTGCTCTGTGGAGTTATTTTAAAACGTAAGGGATTGCTTGTCACAGCTTGTGTTCTTGAGAGCTGACTCAGCTGGTTTATTGATGTTGCGTGTCAGTCAGCCTGGCTTACGCATGCACATTAGCAGAGCCGGATTTACCAACATGCAGACTGGGCAATTGCCTAGGGCCCAGGCAAAACTGCCCACTGTAGGGGGCCCCCCATAGTCAGCCATGCCAATGTTAACGGCAGCAAAAAATAACTCAAGAGGGCCTCGTGTCTATATTTCACATAGGGCCCCCAAAATAGGTAGAACTGGCACTGCACATTAGGGTACTGCAGTGTGGACGCACCAGACATCTAACGCAAATGTCAAACTCGGGATTCCTTCCTTCGCCTTACTACCATCTTTTTTCTTGCTTCCTCCTGGTTATCTTAGTCCGTTTCACTTTCTTTTACCCTTTATTTTACCCTTGTATCTCCTTTGGGTAGGGACACTCTGGAGTGACTTCAAAGATGTCAGGCTTGACTGTTGAGTCGCCTTACATCATCTGTTTTGGGCCAGAAAAGTTCCACTTGAGCACACTACAAAAGACTGGCGCTGACAACCCCACTAGAATACAGTCTAAATTCTGCAGTAGTGTAGTGCCCGTATAATATACACAAACATGTGGATCTCCCAAAATGTAAATAAAACATTGTTTTCTCATCATTTTCCCCATAACCACAACTGTTTTCAGAGTACACCCTCATGTGATCACATGGTTGAAATCAGGGGACCAACAAAAAAAAAAGCGAAAGGTGAAATAAACACATTATATATCCAACCATCGAGGGGTATGGACAACGGCATTTTCTCACTGCCCCATTACCCCTGCATGTCGTGCCGTCTGGCCGGCCCCATCATAGGTCATTGGTCCTCCACAACGAGCCATCGTCTCATTCTCTCAGAATAGCCTGCATTCCCCATGTGAGCTCAACTTGACCACGAGGTCTGAAAGATACATCTCACTAAGAAAAACATCAGACATCTGATCTGCCCCCCACAGAGGAATGCTCACTCCCCTCTGAGGATGACTAAGCCAGGCCCTGGCAGCAGTCTGCACTTGCCTCAGACATCTGTTGTAGAAGAAAGTTTTGCCTGCATCGTGATTAGAAAGGTTTCTATACAGTATATGAAGGGTTTATTTGCAAAACGGTGTATCTCCATTTTGTAGGATGTTGGGAAATTGACAGTTTGTACTGGACATTCCATTGCATTGTATTGCAAAATTCTTTTTTAAAAATAGGTTTAAAAAGTATGTTACCAAAATATTTGAATGGCAACAATTCACACAAAGGTGATAGGACCTCTGGACAGTCATTTCCAATAATAAAATGCAAAATTCAAAAATGGTGGATACACCGTTTTGCAAATAAACCCTTCTTATGTCAATGAATGCAAACAACTACTGTGCAGTATGTGACATTCCCAAGTATCTTTATGAAATCATCATATAAAGTAACTGTACGGACTCCTGAAATAAAATAAAAGTATATTTTTGATATCGCATCACCATCACTTCTACACCTTTAAAAACATAACGTCGACATAGCGTCTCATAAATGCACTTGCCATTAAGGTACGTGCGTAGCATACCAGCTACTCGATAATGAGGCTCAGCCAGCATTCATTTGTTCTCTAAACCTGCTTCCTTAAAACAAACCCTGAATAACCTTATGAGCTGCTGCGGAGAGAAACAACCCAAGTAAGTCTAGTGGTCCACCAAGTGCCGTCAAACAGCCCAGCTGGCAGCTCTTGTGGAGTCATTATGCAGTGTCACAGTTAAACGTCTCCGCTGAATATTAAGCATTTCCCCATGAAACTCAGTATATCCATCCTGCTTATATAGCCTCTACTGCAGATGGAGTCACCGAGCGGGCCTATTCTACTTGCTGAAAAAACTCGACTACATCATAAGAACGTGTAGAGAGAGAACGATAAGTTGCGTCTGTGGGGTAAATTAGTTTCATAAAAAAAATCTTCAGGTGCTGATCGGTATCCACAAATTAAAACTTGGTACAGACAGAGGGGGTCCGAGGCACTCTGAGATCCGTTTAAAAGTCCTTTATTTTTACATGGACATCAAGCCAAGGCGTTTTGGTCGTGTGCAAACTTCTTCAGGGCTAATTTCGAGTCAGCTTGATGTCCATGTAAAAATAATGGACTTCTAAACGGATCTCAGAGTGCCTCGGACACCCTCTGTCTGTACCAAGTACATCATAACAACATTGCTATGACTGTACCAAGAGCCAAGAAACAGATTAAGACATAGCCATTACAATTTTGGTGACAGTAAGGTTATAACATAGGTTCTGCGCTAAGGGGTTAAGTACACTATGATACATCTTTGAGCTGGGCATTGTTGTAATGCTGAGAATCTTCCTCAGCATGATTCAGCAAGGTTATTTAAAGACCAGAACGGTCGAAATATCAAGAAAAACAGTCTCAGCAGTATTGTTAACACGTCATCAAAGATTATTGGAACACAGCTAAATAGTCTGAGTGCTCTGTTTAACAAACAGGCAGTCCAAAAGGCTAAAAGTATCACTAGTCAACCTGACCATGTTTTAAGTGGTGAATTTTCATTAATGCCCTCTGGGAGGCGCTATTATTCTGTCAAGACAAAAACAAAGCGTTACTCTGGATCTTTCATCCCGCCAACCATTAGATTATTAAACAAGGTTGTAGGGATAGAGTTCATTACTGATCATTTCATTTACTGAGGGCTGCTCATCACTGACAGGACAGGGTGTTTGAATGTATGTGTTAAAATGTGTATGTTTTTGTTTTCCTATTTATTTATTGTTTTTTGTTTCCTTTAGGTTTTGTATTTCATTGTCTACTCTTTTTATTTATACTATCTATTCATTGACTGATGGAGACTGGGACCGCAAACTGAATTGCCCTTCATGGGACTAATAAAGTAATCTGAATCTGAATCTGAATCTGAATCTGAATATCATGGACCTAACTATATCACGCGGCACTCTTTCTAGGCAAGTAAACAACTCTCCACAATAGCCAGTTAATTCTACCCTGTTATGATCACATTTTGCGAGTAACAAATGGAAACCCCGCCACAACAATAACTATTCAGGAGCACGAGCAAGCACACTTTCTAGCAGCATCCGGACGGCGAAAGTATAAAACTGCTAAACTCCATTACGCCTCAACAGGAGTGTGCCATTAGGCTTGATTGAATTACCCCCCAGGAAGATAATATCAAAGCCATGCCGGCAATAAACACTCTGCCTGGGCGTTTATAGGCAGCCTCTCAGCCACTTTTGGTGAGTGTGTGCTTACATTTCAAAAGTCTTCATGAAGCCTTCATGAAAGAACTTTGAAAGAACTACCATTTTTCAGCTAGGAGCAGGCGTCACTCATATTGATAGAGATTGTGAGGGCTAAACTCAGTTATTCAAAAAAAGAGTCTGCACCCTTGCATACAATCTTTTTTATTGCACAGTTTCGGCCTTGTGCCTTCTTCAGTGTGCAACAGTGTAACAGTGAAAAGTTTGCTGCATGGGTTAGTATACAGGCAACAAACAAAGTTGTGGAAATGGAAAATGTGTCACAACAACGTTGATGCTACAGTGAAGAGGCCTTGGTATTTTAACCAGCCAGTCAGAAGGAAACGAGCATGCCAGAAGCAGTGACAAGGTGTTCTCCAATTGAAGAAAACCACACGAGAGAGAAGCTCAACAGAGCTGATGAGCACGCAGGACTGGTCACGTCCTCCAGACCCAGACCCATGCTCCTTTCTGGGATCCAGAAGAGGCTGAGCTGGGCATTGGTATTCAGCCTCCCTCTCACAACTCACACACTCTCCCTGGACATCACACCAACACCAACACCATCACAAACACCAACACCACCCCAGCCCCACAGAGCGCCTTAAGAGTTCATGCATGGAATATCCACAGAATCATTTTAACCCTTTGTGCAGAGCCTATGTTATGAACTGGAAAAAGAGGGGGGGAAAATGTATTCGCACACCACCAAACGCTCCCTTGTCGTGATTTGACACTATTTTATATTCGGTTTTTGAATCGGAATTGAACCCGGGTCACTGGTGTGGCAGTGCAGTGCCCAGCCGTTTGAGGCACTGGTGGGCCTTTTCTGTTTTATTTACTTGTGTGCGTGCGTTTTTTTGTTAACTGAGGGAATCAACTTTGAAATTCAGCATTCACCTTTACCTGCTGCCCAACAACAAACACAGTCCCTGTGTACTCAAGGGGAGTGATAGAGGTGGCCCGGGCACACTCATCTGTACAGCTCACCTGTCTGCAGGATACATAGTAGCTGTTTGGTCTATTCTCTCACTCCAGCTCAGTCACAGGGGTGGATCTAGCCATTTTGGGGCCCTAGGCGAAATATAAACATGGGGCCCAATTTGAATGGAAGGAGCGAGGGTGCTATTTTTGTGCTTTGTCTCGTGTAGAGTATATCTTCGACAAATTAAGGTCTGGCCTACATTTTCTGTGTTTATCGTTTATTATATGTGACAGTTGGGGGTCCCTATAGAGGGCAGATTTGGTCGAGGCCCTAGGCAATTGCCTAGATTTGCCTATTTGGTAAGTCCGCCTCTGCTCGGTCATGTAATCTTGTGAAATCGCTACGGCTGCACTCCCCCTCTCCCTCCCCACTGCCAGTGATTTCCAGTAATGTTGCTGTCCAACAGTTCAGTGGTTTAAGTCCAAATGCGGAGCGCTTACTAACAGGGATGAGGCTCAGAGGGGGTATCCAGGGACGTGCTGTCGCTCACGGAGTGGCTCACATCCATTTGGAACACCGTTGGTTAAGGGCAATGTCTATACTAATCCAGTCATCAATAGAAAAAAAATCTGAACTTTGTTAAAGGGACACTGTGCAGGAAATGGTCAAAAAAGGTACTGCAACTATGCTGTTCATTGAAACTGGGCTGCCTATTGCCAAATTTGATCTTTACATGAAAGTTTACAAAGTAATAAACAAATATTTTCTAGTATGGTCCAAGTTCAGTCATTTTTGCAGCCAAAAATGGGTTTTTTTGGAAATTCAAAATGGCGGACCATGGAGAAGATCCTCCTTTTCATGTATGAAAAGTGCAATTTTTCCAGTCATAATGAATACTTAGAATTTGATGGTGGTGGTAAGTATTCATGAAAAAGGTAACATTAGTGAATGGACAGCATGAATTCTGGAAATGAACACATGAAAATCTCACACAGTGTCCCTGTAAGGATACTGTCTGTCATATTACATTACATTACATTACATTACATTGCATTTGGCAGACGCTTTATAACCAAAGCGACTTTCAAAAGAGGACATAATCAAGCCAACATCACAAGCAAATAAAGTGCACAGGAGATATACAGAACAACAAGTGCAGTTGCAAAGAGGGTTATTTTTTTATTTTTTTTTTATTTATTTTTTTAATCATAAAGAGTAAATAACGAGTACACACACACACAAACACATACACACACACACACACACACACACACACACACACACACACACACACACACACACACACACACACACACACACAAACTAAACTAAACTAAACTAGTACATCCTTCCAGGTCTGATGTTTCGCAAATACATCTATGTACAGTAACGTAAAATTATGTGTTGAGCAAATTACTATTAAAATATAAATATATAGCTGAAGATTGGTATTTTGTTGCATATTTACGTGGGAAAGTTGCATATATGTGCATAGACAATGGAAAAGAAGGCTGACTGTGAGCAACATTTAACACATCTTCAGTCAGTTACTTGTGTCCAATATTGAGACTCACAAAACCTCACGTAGCAGGCTTTCAACAGCTGTGTCAAACCATAAAAAAACCAACAACTCACATTTGATAAAGTACTTACTTCTGCACAGTAATGTATTGGATAAGGAAGGGGGGGAAAACAGGCTACAAAAACAAAACATTAATTACATCATGGCTCTGCGTTAGAGTCCTTAACGTTATTAGTGGTTGCTTATTTGGCTGGATGATTTGTTTGTTACATAGGATGTATTGGATTTGGCACGGGAGGGTGGAGATTAGATTGGCATGGAGGGGTGGGTGGGGTGGTGGGATGGAGGGTGCAGTGGTGTGGTGGTGGTGGTGTGTGTGTGTGTGTGTGTGTGTGTGTGTGTGTGTGTGTGTGTGTGTGTGTGTGTGTGTGTGTGTGTGTGTGTGTGTGTGTGTGTGTGTGTGTGTGTGTGTGAATGAGTGGCAATTACTGCTCAGGCCCCGGCTTGGATCCTTCTACTGCCTTTCAAAGGGGCTTAGGTTTACTGGAGCATGAAAACCTGGTGGAGATGGGAAGGCAACAGTAAAAATAAGGTAGATGGTGTTGGAGGGAAAAGGGGAATATAGTAGAGAAAGTGCCTTCCGCAGGGTCTGGTCTGCCAGAAAAGAAGCACAAGAGAGCAGGAATCCTAACTGACTATAAAAAATAACAGAATCGTTTTGAAGTTTGGAGCCAGATTCTGCTATTAGGTTATATGTTTATAATAAGGTGAGTATTAGTGAAAGTGAAAGCCCATTGGGAAACTCCAACTCCCATTGTCATTGTGACACAGCACTCCACAGCACACAAGTGAACACTGCACACTGCACACAACGAAATAGCATTTATGCCTCACCCGTGCAAGGGGGCAGTGGCGCCCCATGGGGAGCAGTGCGGTTGGACGGTACCATGCTCAGGGTACCTCAGTCATGGAGGAGGATGGGGGAGAGCACTGGTTGATTACTCCCCCAACCAACCTGGCGGGTCGGGAGTCGAACCGGCAACCTCTGGGATGCAAATCTGACGCCCTAACCGCTCACCCATGACTGCCCGTGGAGGTGCAGAGATACTGTACATTATTCAAAGCAAAAAGGCATGACAACTACCGTGCCGTACAGTGAAACCAATGTTGAGGGTACCAGAGCTGAGTGCCTGACAAACTTTCATTTTGCAAACACCCAGATGATATTTTCTACGTACATGTTGTAATATTTACAATATTTACAATAAGTGCAGTAATGGGTAAGCGGATAGGGCGTCAGAATTCTAGCCCAAAGCTTGCTGGTTCAACACCCGACCCGCCAGGTTGGTGGGAAGAGTAATGGGGGCTGCCCCCTTGCATGCCTGAGGCATATAAGCAATTTTATGCTGAAAATGCACTTGTGTGCTGAGGAGTGCTGTGGCACAATGACAATGGGAGTTGGAGTTTCCCAGTTAGGCTTTCAATATTCATCCATACATTGATGATGTGCATAAAATGACATTCATCGTTTTCAAAAAGAAGACAGAAAAGCACACAAGAAACACAAAGTAAAAGTTGCACTTTTAAAAACATTGACAGGTTGGGGACTATTTTTTTTTAACGTAAATGGCTGAGAAAAAAAAACAAGTGTCTGGAAAATTTGAGCAGACTTCAAAGGTATAAGGGGCCCCTTTATTTTATTCAAGAGCCTTGAGTTGAAATGTATTCAGCTGCTGTACGAGTCGGAGTCCAGGTCGGGGGGGTAGCGGAGCGGAGTGGAGGGGGGGTCAAAGGGATCAGGCCCATCCCATCCCCTGTGCTCTCTCTAGGAGGCTGTTGAGGAATCACCAATGAGGAGATGTCAGGGCTGGACTAGCCATTTGGCATAGCGGGCATTTCCCGGTGGGCCCCCCTCGTGGGCCCTTATTTTTCCAGAATATATTTTTTTTTCATTTCTGAAAATAGGGGCCCACGAGGGTGCAGGGTCCACCCACCGGTGAGTCACTTCTGCGCCCTAATTATGAGGGCCCCCTTTAAGCCAAAAGTGCCCGGGCCCGGGGCCCTATTTCTCCCCCAGTCCAGCCCAGCCCTGGGCTCTGGTCACTCTCATCATGATGAGCTGCCTCTGCTCCGCTCCGCTCAACCGGCCGCCTCAGACTGCCTCTGCTTTTGATTGCACCACACCACACTAATACACTGCTGCTGCCCTAATGAGTACACACAGAGACCTGGCTCAGTAAAAAAATAATATAATAATAATAATAATAATAATAATAATAATAATAATAATAATAATAATAATAATAATAAAACAAGTTCAAATGAGGAGAGAATGGCTAAGGGATGGACACGGACAGCTCGGTCTAATGTTAAGCTACCTTAAGCCATATGGATGCAATATTTGTATTATATCAGCAGAGAATATTTCCTAAAAATGTGTTTTTTTAGCGAAAGAATACCTGTAGAACACAGATAGAGTGATGATTTAAGATACAAAGCTAGATAACCTCAGAATTACAGTATAACTAAATATCCAACAATCAAATATCAGTTGAGCTGCATATGTGTTAGCAGAACAGTAACACGTTTTTTATTCAAGGTTCATCTTCACATAAAAATGTGAATTAATTACCTCTAATACGTTATGTAACAATAACTGAAATCCCCCGAAGACCCAAGCTGAATGCACAGAACAGAGAATGTTCCATCTCACAAATCAAGGTTAACTGTACGACACGTGGATACCTTGGTCCCTCAGGTATCAAACGCGCATACAACGGAAACTGAGTGGAACGTGGCAGACAGCACCGTCATTAGTATGCAGTGCAGTATTTTTAAATTTTAACGTGATTACAGGCTGTGTTACTGTAAAATCTCGTGAAGTTTTGTAGGCGCTGTGTGGTTCTGTAAAGAAGCCATTTGACATTATTGAGCATACAATGTCACATGGCTTCTTTCCAGAAATGTAGGCCTACATCAGTAAACATTTAGGTGGGTCGGGGAAATTGAGGTCTTGTGTTCAAATCCCCTTCCTGTATCCTTGGTGCCTCTGTCAGTATGGCTCATTTGCATACATTATACACCATATTATTATATTATTAATTTGCATTCATTATCCACCATATTATTAGATATTATGAGCAAGGCTCGAGTAAAGAAAGAGTCTGTCTGTGTGGGATATTTCATTTTATGGCATCACATTTACATTTGTATTCATCCATACCATTGAAAGTTGTACTTGAATCAATATTCATGTCAATGATCCATACACTTGGCTTGGAGTAATACACAAGTTTTGAGCGCTAAATGAATTGAATTCTCTGCTGAAATATGCAATGGTTTCAAGATACACAGCATGTAAGTGGTGTGTGTGTGGGTGTGCGTGTGCGTGTGCGTGTGTGTGTACATGTGCAACCCAATGTAAATCCATGTATGTGTGTGTGTGTGCATGTGCATGTGTGTATCCATGTATATGTATGTGTGTGTGTGCATGTGTATCCATGCATATGTATGTGTGCGTGTGCATGTATACCTGTCTGACAGGTGTTGTGTTCAGCTTAAAGTGGTTTGGTGGCCGCATGTCTACCTCGCATCCCCCATGATCCCCCAAACAAAAAAGAACAGAGAAAAACAGTGACTATCCATCGCGAAATATAATTTCCATCCCATCTCATTCACTTTCCAATGAGAAAAACATAAAAAAAGAAAAAAAGGGGGAAAGAATTGGTGGTTGGATCTTGACATTGCCTGGACAAAAAAAAAAAAAGTTCAGTGATGGAAATGAAACATATTTATCACCACATGTGGTGTGTGACAGTGATAAAAAAGAAACCGCTTTATTTTTCAGCCGGCAGAGAAAACCTGACATGACACTTCAGCAGACATCTGTCTGCTAAATTCCATGCACTGGAAATTGCTTTAGGAAAGTCAATCAGCTGCTTCGCTGCAGAGAGCGGGATGCATTCAACATCAATGCCTGACTGCATGCTCACCTCACCTGCCAACTGCCAATCACAGGAGCACAGGGCCCGATTAATGCACAGGCTAGATATGACTGCAGCCTAGGGGTCCCCGCTCCTGCCCGGGGCCCCCACTACAGGCTAGATATGGCTGCAGCCTAGGGGTCCCCCTCCTGCCAGGGGGCCCCCACTACAGGTTAGATATGGCTGCAGCCTAGGGACCCCCTCCTGCCAGGGCTCCCACAGGCTACCTAGATATGGCTGCAGTCTAGGGGGGGGGGCACCTGCCAGGGGTCCCCCACAGGTTAGATATGACTGCAGCCTAGGGGTCCCCCCTCCTGCCAGCCCAAGGGGGGCCCTGTTTGGCCAACAGTGAAAAATGACAGAGTTGTGACAAGGCAATATTGGAAAAAATGACTGGTTATGTTCAGTACAGTTGGTAGACATGTTGTCCTTAATTCCTGGCTTGTAATTATGACACTGTCTATGTAAATTTAAATGTAAATCTCGCTATCTGGGGGCCCCACAGCAGCCAGTAGCCAAGGGGCCCCAGGCCGTCTTAATCCAGCCCTGCTCTCCAGAAGAAGAAAAAAAGTCTCATTCCCTGACGTCTGTCTGAGTAACCGTCCGCAAGAGAGAGAGCCCCATCTCAGGAGACTAAACTGCTTGCGGTGATAACTGCACAAAGCACAAAGGTGTTTCACTTTGAGGAATAAGGTTAATTCCACATGAAGAGATATCAGGAATAAATAGCATCACAATTCAGCTGGCGGAGACAGAATGGGCTGTGTGGTGTGAGAGAGGTGTGAGGGAGTGAGTGCGCATGGACAAATGAATGTGTAAGAGGCAGTGGGAGAGAGAGAGAGAGAGAGAGAGAGAGAGAGAGAGAGAGAGAGAGAGAGAGAGAGAGAGAGAGAAAGAGAGAGAGAGAGACAAAGAGACAAAGATGAAGAAAAGAAAAGGAGGAAAGAAAAGAAAAGAAAAGAAAAGAAAATATAAGAAAAGAAACAATGAAAGGAATGCACCATGAAGAAAAATGCAAAATTAATACAAGCCAGATCTCAACCGTATCCGTTATCGATTAATTAAAGCAACAGTGATTCATAATTGAGCGTTTGTGCCAAACATTGAGCAGGTACTGTATACTATACACCCTATGGCATGACCTGCCAAATCCAATCACTAAAGACTGAGATGGCCGGTTGGCTGGTGCCAATGTCAAGCTTTGGTTCTCCATAAGAAATTCCTTTATGCAGATATAGTCAGCCACAACGCTGTTTTTTTAGTAAATGTCTTCTGTCTGATTTTAGAGTTTTAGGTTTTTTAAATATCAGTAATGTGATGGGCTATCCCATGCGAACAGCCTTTGTTCCTGTGCTGTGCAGCTTACACACAGCATCAATGAACTTCAAACAACCCCAACAGTCTAAATGGCAGAATTTGTTAGAATGTTCACACAAGATTAGAATGTTCACAGTACTTGAACATTAAAGAGCCAGTCCAATAAAAGATGGCAACCTGGCCAAACACTGTGGGCAACTTCGCTGACGTGTGTGTGTGTGTGCGTTTGTGTGTGTGTGTGTGTGTGTGTGTGTGTGTGTGTGTGTGTGTGTGTGTGTGTGTGTGTGTGTGTGTGTGTGTGTGTGTGTGTGTGTGTGTGTGTGTGTGTGTGTGTGTGTGTGTGTGTGTGTGCTCATGTATGTGTGGATAATATGTATTGCCTAAACATCAATAGGTGGGAAAACTTTGAGAAATTCAATCGTCATGTCTAGACTGGGCAGGGGAAAAGTAGGCTATATGACAAACAAAACCGTGAAAAAAAACAGGTTCAAGACAAAAATCCAGGACAAATATTTTTTTTCCAGGACATTTAGTGAATTTCCAGGACATTTCCAGGACTGGAAAACAAATCTCTAAATTTCCAGGTTTTCCAGGTTTTCCAGGACATGTGGGAACCCTGATTGAGCGGGTATACTGTACTATACACTCTATGGTCTGACCTGCCAAATCCACTCACTAAAGACCGAGTTCTCAAAAGGTCAGCTCACCATGGACTCTGCTCAAATCCACACCTCACCTGCTGTCTCCAGGAGTGTCTGGGCTACAGCTTATTCAAAAACAGAGCTGACGTATATGACACATAAAAAGCAATACGCCCCCCCCCCCAAAAAAAAAAAAACACGTCATGTCACATTTTGTTGACTCCTTGACATGTTTTCAGCGTCGTGCTGTGTGTGGTAGAACTTTTCAGAATGAAAAAAGGTGCACAATAATTCCATGTGGAGTAGCAACCACAGAGTTCACAAGCACGGCCTATACAAGATACAAGATACAAGATACAAGATACAAGATACAAGATATTTTATTGTCATGTGTATATATATGAAACATATATATACAATGAAAAGCTTCCCTGCTCTGGTAGTCCCAAAAAAGGTAAAAAAAAAGAATGTTAAAAAGGCAAAACAAAAAAAAAAACTAGGAAAAAAATATATATTTAAAAAGTTGAAAGCTGCAAAAAAATAAATAAAAAATTGGCAGGTTGGAGAAAGGGGAGATGTGACGAGTTCCTTCCTATGTCTGTGTTTTGGAATTCAACAGTCTGATACACTGAGGGAAGAAGCTGTCCCTGAGTCGGCTGGTGTGAGCACGTAAGCACCTGTATCTCCGGGCAGATGGTAGAAGGGTGAAGTGTGTGTAGCTGGGGTGGTGCGGATCAGCTATAATTCGTTTGGCCCTCCTCAGACACCGCTGATTGTAGAGATCCTGGATGTTGGGTAGATCTGCTTTGATTGTCCGTTGCGCAGATTTGATGACTCGCTGGAGGTCTCTCCTGGCCTATATCTCAGGAGCTACGTTTATCTCACACTGAAAACTGAAACTGAAAACCTGTGTGTTCACTGCATGGACAGGCTTTGTGTCTGTTTAGCAGGACTGTTAATAGAACGGTCCATGTGCACCATATGGATAGCACACATGCATTTGTTAAGTACGGTTCAACGATGCAAACATCATACTGCAGCTCGAACAAAAAAAAAGTTTTCGTGTGGGAGGTAGCCTAACATGATATAACATGTTTTCAGTCACACTCCTGTCAAAATCCACATTAACCGTGCATTATCCACAAAACCATACATTAACTTCAACCATGCCATCATTGTATCGATGTATCGATCGTCTGTAACGACACAGATACCACAACAGCCTTCCAACTGACAAAATAAAGAAATAGTATCCCTTGTCTAAAGATGCACAAAATAAACTATCGATAATGACGATCAGGTCAGGTCAGTTCCAATTAAGGACAAAGCCATGTCCATCTGTTCCCCAGACATCCTTTAAGTATTTCAGATGTTCCTCTGATTCCAGAAACACAATATAATAGAGGGGGGGTGCTGTGGCGCAACGCGCTAAGCCCCCCACACTTGGGCTTGCATGCCCACGGGGACCCTAGTTCGAGTCCGGCCGGGGTCATTTCCCCACCCTACCCCATCTCTCTGCACACTCACTTCCTGTCGCACCTTCACTGTCCTATCCAAAATAAAGGCACAAAAAGCCCATAAAATATATATCTATAATAGAGAAATCCAGACTTATGTCTTTGAGATGAACATCCGCCCCTTGGCTATTCATCTGGGGAAGGGAGTGCTGACTAAGAAGATGAACCATTCACATAGACTAATAAAATGCTAATTTCAGCCCATGAAAAAAAAAGTAAAAATGTAGTTGGAATTGGTGCATTTGCGCATTTTTAATAAATAAAATAAGACCACTGAGATGTACACATTTTATTTCCAATAGTACGCTTCACTATGAAAACAACGTGCTAGATAGATTACATGGGTCACGTGCATTTGAAGACGGTGCCGTGCCGTGCCGGCAGGTGATGTGCCAAGGATGCACTATACTATACATCAAAGACATGCCTGGTGTCGATACACACATACAAACACACCGCTTAACGCACAGCAGGGGAGAATGAGGCCTTGAGCTAATACACAAGACGACGGTCTGACAGCAATGCAACACAGCAAAAACAGACGCATCATCAACAGTGTGCTGTGCTGATGCTCTGAAGGTACATAACAAAGACCCCCAGAGCCAAGCCAGATGCAGATTAGCAAGCACTGAGCCCAATGTACTGGATATATAAAATGCAAAAGGTACAGTATATGCTGGGAAAGACCGTCCTAAGATGCCCTGACTTTATATTATGTTTATATTGTACTACTGCTAGTGTTAAAACATACAGAAAAAAACTCTGAAAGCATATAGCACTTAGTAATGCAGTTTGTTTTTCTTAAAATGGAATAAATGACGTCTATTATTAATTTATAATAGGTCAGTGAACTGAATGTATAAAATATGTACAATACGTCTGATTTGATGTGCCATCGAACTAATGTTGCTATGTTGCTTCATTGTTATCTTTTTTGACAAGGGAATGAAAGGGCTCTATTTCCTCATTCTATTTCCTCATGATGATCATACTGTATGTGCTCATTCATGTGACAGTCAGGGCCTCTGACAGCTTTTGCTGGGCCCAGTACAAAGTCATCCAAAAGGGCCCCCCTACCCAATACATACAATGGAATGGGGACCCGATTTGGGCCCCCTATCTCCCTGGTCCCAGGACAACATACCCCTTTGTCCCCCCTTATCGGGGGGCCTGATGACAGTTCTGGCTGCAGTGGTTTAGCAGCAGAAGTGCAGCGTTCAGATTTCCTACCATGCAATCGTCAGAGCTCAGCCAGCCCCTCATTAGCCAGGAGTAGTGATGGGATTTTCGGCTCTTCTTTGAGATGCGGTTCTATCGGCTCTTCTTACTATGGAGAGCCGGCTCTTTCGGCTCCCTTTATATATGTTTACATAATTAATAAATTAAAAGTTTTTTCATTTCATTTTCATTTTGTTTCATTATTGACATTGTGAAGCACTTTGGGCAGTGTATAGTGTGTAAAAGCCTTTATGAACAACACTTTTATCATAATCAGTTGTTAATCATGACCCAACATACCCAAATACAAAATAAATTAAAAAGGTATTAATACATACTATGCATTTCTGATCGCTGTGAGTGTGTCTGTAGCGAATCTGAAGTTCAGTCGGTCGTGTCATTAGTGTTGGCTAGCTTGTTCACTTTGACTGCTACCATGGAAGTGGATTTCATAACGAAACTAAGAGCTTCAAGTAACAGGAATTAACAGGACAGAATAAGGTAGGAAATCCGTTTTCCCCCTGATGTGCTCGCCGAAGCACTAAGTTTACTATTTGGTGGCAATGTTGTTGTCAATGTTGTTATCAATGTTGTCTACTTGTCTTCCGTCTAACTAGCCCTCACTTAAAAGCAAAGCACCTGTGCTATCCTGTCACCAAGCTAACACCACTTTCAAAAATGCACACCTTTCCTGAATTCATGGTGGGCTGCCCGGGTGGTTTAGTTACCATGTAATGTGATGTGTGTAGATTCGCTTGTGTTTGTTGGGCATCTGCGTGTGACTGGAGTGAACAGTGTACAGTGCGAGGCAGCGAGAACAGTGTCTGGCTGCGCAAGCTACTTGTAGAACCTAGTAGTAAGCTAACATTTAGCTCCTCTAGACAAGCTACATCCAATAGAAATATTAAGCTAGCTCCATCTGTAAAATGTAGCGAACTACATCATTACAAGCTACTTCAACTAGAAATTCAAAATCACAGCATATTTGTATTATTTGGGCTGCAAAACTGACATCTGATATGTCTGTTGGATATGATAGACCCATATGATATTTTTGGCCATGGTAATATATGGTCAATCAGCTGGCTTCTTTGCTCTCCTGTCTCCCCCCGGTGTGTGCGCATTTTGCCTCGTCATTAGTTTTGCGAGTTTGATTGCGAGTTTTGATGGAGGTAGACAGAGTAACATTGCGCATGAAAATGTCAATAGAAACAAAGGTGTGGACATTCGGGTGTATGATTTGATTGCTGGAGACATTTTTGGGAGATAATAGTCCATGGTCTGGCAACTAGCTCTTCCTCCCCTGCCTTCAGTGTGTGTGTGTGTGCGTGTGTGTGCCTGTCGCGTTTGAGAGTTCCATTGGCGCACAGCACGAGCATATGGCAAGCCGTTTTAACATATAATAGCCAGAATGGCTATGTGTTGCAGTTGCACATGGAAATGTTCGTTTCTTTTTATTTATATGTATATTTATTTATATTTATTTTTATTTATTTTTTTAGCTTCCCCAACAGTCTTACTGTAGCGCCGCCTATGTGTAGGCCTACCTTATGTTAAGAAAGCTATGACATATGAAACTTATCAGTAGGCCTATTTGGCAAATATTTACTAATACTGTAGCTGTATATTTGAAAATCTGATATTGGAAAAGTCAGTGCCTCACCAGCCATAAACTTCAGCGCACGTCACTGGTCTGTAACACCTGCTCTATCCACTGGCACTTTTAGAGGATACACACAATGAGAGGGAGGGGGAGAGAAGGACAAAACATACAAAAAAACAAAAACGGCTCCCAAAAAAAAATCCCAAAACGGCTCCCATTGCAGAGCCGGTTCCTGTCGTTCACTTCAAAGAGCGGGCTCTTAGAGCCGAACGGTTCGCGACCGACACATCACTATTATCCAGGAGGTTGAGCTGGTCTTCAGAGGGAGCTCCTCTAATTGGTTAACTGGCTGCCAGTCAGGCCAGGCGGTGTACTGTATTTTATAAGGGCTGTGTTAATTATACAAATCAGAGGGAGTGTGCCTTGCCTTGCAAGTGACATGACTTACAGTTTTGGTATAATGCTTCCAAAAGTCGAATAGTGAGGCATAGTGATGAATTGGCCCCCCCATCATTTCTAACACAAATCTCGGCCAAAACCAACTCCATCACCACCACTTGCAGCTTTAATGCGTCAAGAAAATCTACTGTATGTTTTTTTGTCCTGGCAAGTAGATGGCAAAGACGGATGCTAATAAACCAATCCCATAAGTATTTCACTGAAACCTTGGCAAATTGTATTTTACTTCTGTTTGACTACTTGCTAATAAATGCACCGTAACATTCCATCTGATTTTAATTAAAACTAAATCTATGTTTGAATATTGTGTCCACATTCAGTCTACCATCTACACACCAGGAATCTTCTGATCAGGTTAGCTTTCATCACATGCAGTCTGCTGTATTTGTTTCACGAGCTTGTCCTTGAGTGCTTGGTGTATAGCAGGGCTTGACATTAACTTAAAAAAAAAAAAAAAATCATGACGCTGTACATCTAACCTCAGAAGATGAGGTGCTTAAAGCGAGAAGATGAGTGCATGGTTTTCCACATGGAAATAAAACAAACAAATAAAAACTGAGTAACTGAGCTTTTTCTTGACCTTTAAGTCAAACTATTAATACACAATGGGCAAAGTGCAGAATATACGCTATTCTGATATGTCATACCATAGAATAAGCTACCTGCCAAATTGGCTAGTGACACTGAAAGTGTTACCAGCCAGAGCCAAGTTTTACCAGCATTTGGCCGGTTGGCAGGTGCCATTGTCAAGCCCTGGTGATGTATAGTATGCATGTTTGGCATGCTAGCTGGCCTCGGTCCTGGGATGCTTTAAGCTGAGCTTATGCAGGATGAGATCGCTTTGAAAGGAGTTATGAGCCTTAAATTATATGAATTTGTGTAGTGAAGTATGTAAGCATTTCTACAGACAGTCACATCCCAGGTATGCACAGCACACCTTCAGCCAGGGATCCATGTCGTTCCTATCGATCATCACATCCTTTGGCACCATGTTCAAAGCATCATGGTGCCACTATCTCAGATGAAAACTACTCCAGCTCGACACTCTATGGGGTGTTGAAGAAGATGTTGGACATAGTACACCGCCTTCCAGGTGTCACCAGCAGGCTGGTGCCTGTGTCTCCAAACTTGATACTTTTTTTCTACACAGAATCAAACTGGTGTTTTTCAAGCAGTGGGGCAGACTTCCTGTTCTAATACACTGTACAACACTGCAAGCCAGTTCAGCATAAAAAATAAGTTGCCCTGCTGCCTTAAGCTTGTACGTTAGCTCAACTTGAGACTTAACTAAATTCAAGGCTGTTGCCCAAGCAAGGAGACAAGCGTCTCCAAATAAAAATAAAAACATGTCCACACCAGGGATTCCATTTATACTCTTTACTTTGTCAGAAAATTCAGACAGCGAATTAAAGTTTATATTATATTACTAGACTGGGAATCATCGACTTTCAAATCTCTTCGAGACTTGGTCTGAACAAGAGCATAGCAATTGTCATTTCCCACACGTCATAGTTGAGCCGCCTCCCTTGATTTGGTACTGGATGTTTGCTTCCCAACAAAGTGGGAGGAATTCCCAATTTTTCTGGAGCTCAGAAACTATATTTGTATTGCTCCTGGCCTGACTAGAAGCAGTGCTAAGGTGGTGCGTCACTAGGATGGTACGGCCTGGCTATTATATGACAGTATATGAATTCCAACTACTATAATACAATACTGCCTCTCACTCTTATCTAGTCAGCGTTCCATCTTGCCACTTACTGTAATCAGGGCCGCTGACAGCTTTTGCTGGGCACAGGGCAAAGTCATCTGAAAGGGCCCCCCCTCCCAATCCAATATATACAATGTAACGAAAACCCAACTCTGGGCCCTCTCTCTCTCTCTGGGCCCTGGGCAACTGACCTCTTTGTAATGTCTAATAGAGAGGCAAATCTCTGTACCTACATACATATGAAGGCCTTCACTGCTTTACCTTCCATTTCCTTTCATATAATTAATTGTCTCTCTATTTTACCCATTATCTGGTACTTCTAATTTATTTATCATTAAATGGAAATGGAATTTCACTTTATAGAGGTGGGCAGTCATAAAAACATTGAAGCAATATTTGACATTCAACTTCATACATATTCCTTTCTGAGTCTAATCCATGCAAAGAGAAAATATATAATAGAACACCGGATGCAATGACATAATGCAGCAATTCTTCTGTAATGTCAGGTTAGTCTAAATGTCACGTTAGTCAGTTGGTGTGTCTATGCGTCGGTGTGTGTGTTCATTTGTGCATTTGTGTGTGTCCCTGTGTGTCCATGTGTGTGTGTGTGTGTGTGTGTGCCTCTCAAAACCCAACCCTAACGTCCCCGTCGTGAGAGGTGGAAACAGGTAAAGCTGGCCAATAGGGCAATGGTGAAACTCATGGGCCAATCACCCGTGCAGTGGATTAACACGATTACAGAAACATTGATGAAGAACAAGAAACCACACAACCTAGGAGATGAAGACTCTTCAAGCATACAAGCTGAAGAGTATATGAAGTTGCACACTGAAAACCATCCGGAGAGGGTGCGGCGGAATCTTCTATCCCCTAGGAAACCGACCAACATCGCAACCTGGAACATCAGGACCATGTTCACAGCAGGAAAAACAACAGTCATTGCTAAAGAGATGAGCAGATACAAGGTTTCCATTCTTGGCCTGTGCGAAACCAGATGGATCCAAACAGGCGAAGTCAAACTGGCCAGTGGTGAGTCCATACTCTACTCTGGACATGCAGAGGAAGCAGCACCACACACAGAGGGAGTGGCACTAATGCTCTCCAAAGAAGCGCAGAGGGCCCTCATCAGCTGGGAACCCATTAGCTCAAGAATCATCACGGCAAGATTCCAAACCAGTCATAAAAGAATTAACCTTCAAATCATACAATGCTATGCACCTACCAACAATACTGAGGAGGAAATAAAGGACAATTTTTACAACCAACTACAACATCTACTCCAGTCCAGGAAGGAAAAAGACCTAACCTTACTCATGGGCGATATGAATGCCAAGGTGGGAAACAACAACAACGGATACGAGCTGGCCATGGGAAGACACGGACTTGGCACCATGAATGAGAACGGTGAAAGATTCGCAGACACATGTGCTGACAACAACCTGGTCATAGGAGGCACCGTATTCCCCCATAAACCCATTCATAAAGCCACCTGGATATCTCCCGACCACACCACTGAAAACCAGATTGACCACATATGTATCAACAGGAAGTTCAGACGGTCTCTCCTGGATGTAAGAGTGAAGAGGGGGGCAGACGCGGGGTCAGA
>NC_085880.1:43643285-43713285 GCF_034702125.1 Engraulis encrasicolus | reverse complement strand
TGGGGGAGGATTGGGAAATGACCCCGCCCGGACTCGAACCGGGGTCCCCATGGGCATGCAAGCTCAAATGTGGGGGGGCTTAGTCATTTTAGTTTAAACACTGACATGTCATGAGCAGGCAGCTGTTGTGAGGAGGACAGTAAACGCATCCGTGCCATCTGTAAAGGTGCTGTAGCAAGTCCTGTCGTCTAACGCTGCTGTTTTAAGAGCGCAGGCCTACAGTACAGGCCCAGATTTATCACCTCTGACAGGGGAAATACACTGCATGTGTAAAGGCCTCCTGTACTGTTAGCTGTACACTAGCTGGTTCGTAGGAAAGAGTGAACACAGGTAAACAGTGTTAAAGCTCCTCTCGAGCTTTTTCAGAAGGCTAGTGTACATTATATTACATTGTGAGGTAAGTTACCTTGCTCAAGGGCACTTCCGGCATGGAGAAAGGTAAGAGCACCCACATGCTTCCAGTAAAGACCACAGCCAGCTGTTCGCTTACTACATAATGTAGTTTATGGCCCAATTGAACCGGTAGAATCACAGTAATTCTTTATTTGTACAATCTATACAGATCTAAAGCTGCTGAGTGATCCAAACTCATTATGATCACCAAAGCTATAGTTCACCTCCTCATTTTATACCTCTGGCTGCTGTACACAATAAATACAGTACCTGTGTTCATATAACTCTTAACCCATTGACGCCTAAAGCACCTGCTACGTAAATAACGCCTGTGAAATGCCTAAGCCATTTTTGGGGAAATGTGAGGTCAGCCCATAGTGCCCCAAATATCTCAGCCACTGAAGCACATAAAAACATAATAAAGCTAAGACCATCATTGTACATTACAATATGTCCATTCAGCTCTGATATACTAACATGTTTCATTTTTTAAAAAGTCATATCTCATGAGGCTGAATGCTGTGTCATGCATGCGGTTTCACGCTATGCTGCATCACTGGGTCATCTAAACAATTGGGCCCACTCAATCTAGAGTTGATATTACACTGGCCTCCTGCAGAGGTTTACACTGACTTTTGACTGTTTGAGTGTTGTAAATACTCTACTCTAGGCTAAGTTTACGCTTACATATTGAAACCCTTGCCGTGTCTCAGATGCCGCACTTATGGCATATCATAGTGCTCACAGTGCACTGGGGGTCTTTAGTGCATAGTGTTGTGAAAAAGTCAGCGCACTATGCACTGTGCCCTGACTGGAAGTGACGGTTGAGCTAGCATTAGCTCACCAAAATATCGGTTGGCTACTGTTTACATTGCACAGTGTGTCGTGCTTGTATTTACATTTTCTTCATCCCAACTGGCAGCTATTTTGTGTACAATACTTGGCTTGGCATGAAAAGGTTGGTGTCTCAGCAACATTACTTACAGAAATACAGGAGACTGTTCACCAAACTCTTCTACTGAACTGAACGTCACGTTTCTTCCGTTTTATTGTCAAAATGGCGCCCGTTTAGTGCGTGAAGTGTCCACCGTTTTCCGCCATTGTTAGGGCATCATCCGGGTGCTTTCAGTGCACTTAACTAACGATTTTTTTCAATGAAAGCGCCCTATGCACTGAAACTTAGTGCTCGAAGTGCACAAGTGAGACACACCACCTGTTCTTGCTGAGTGCTTGGCTCTACATGTTCTGAACTGCACAATGTTAGTAGGGCTGCAGCCCATGGAAAAGAGAAGGACGATCTATCCCAGGAGACCAGCTTTAAAGAAATGCTCCCCTGAGAGAACTTTTTTAAAGGTATTTTTTGGGGGGCTTGTTGGCCTTTATTATTACAGGACAGCGTGAGAGTAGACAGGAAACAATTGGGAGAGAGAGAGATGGGCCACGGCCAGGAAATGACCCTGGCCGGACTCGAACCGGGGTCCCGTGGGCATACATACAAGCCTAAATGTGAGAGGCTTAGTGTGCTGCGCAACAGCACCCCCTGCCCCGAGGGAACTATTAGCGCTAATTTTATTATATAAGCTCAAAGCTGCTCTCAGGACTGTATTCTCACAGTTCTTACAGTTGTAGCAAGGATGGATTCCTGCACAGGCCTACCAGGCCCAGGCCCAGGGGCTCAAGAGTTCAGACGGCCCTGAAGCCCAATCCTCTAAATTTCCATTCTCATGTTGTGTAAAATCACACTTTTAACAACTCTATTTTCACATGTTTTCAGGGGGAAAACACCTGAATGCCCAACAATATAGGGTCTCTAACATCTGGAGGGGGCCCTTTCTTGTTGTCTGGCCCAGGGGCCCATGGAGTCATGATCCGTCCCTGAGTTGTAGGGCTCAGAACTTCCAGTGGCTCACTCCTGGTTCCAACTCGGTGCTCTGCATAGTCTGTCAACACAAAATGGAGCGATCCATCTAGAACACAACGGCTTTTCAAGCACCCTGCCCTCCAAATTGAGTTTTGTGTCATCTACTTTATGGTGACTTTTAGGTCTACAAAACCCTCCTAAGCCTGGCGAAAACCTATTTGGCAATGAAGCAAGTGCTCACAAGGCAAAACCTTTGACATTTCCAGCTACTATCTTTGTGTATTTTCTTTCCCTGCTGGGCCTTATACTGTACAATAAACAATATCTTTTTAGAGTGCTTGCCTGACTGGAGGCTTAATATAGTGCCGTGATTTAGGCGGCCAGTGCCAACAACTCCGAGCCCCACATTGCATTCCGCGGTGGAACCGGAACGCCTGATCGATCTCACCCCAAGGTCTCTTTAATGGGCTGCGTGAAAATGGCCGCACGGCATGCGTGTCGGTGGGAGGTTTTCCATTTGGCCAGCGTGCTGCCCACCCGCATCACAGACAACAGGAGCAGAGGTCAACGCACTGAACGCTCCTGGGATGATTAAAGGGTCTTGTATATAAGATTAATGGGGCACACCAATAGCATGTTAAGCCTATTATGTTCCCCTGCGTGTCAGTCTTGGAGATACAGCGGCGAAAGACAATGTCAGATAACATAAAATATCAGCCCCTTTAAAAGGCTGGTTAGGTGTCACATACATGAGTGATAGCCTTTGACATCAGTGTTAAGTGACGGGGATAACTTTCACGCAATCAGTAGCTAGCTCTAATTGAACTTCTTTAATGGCATCTCTTCTAACCCCGTAACCCATTATGTAAACCTTGTTCAGCCCATGGCCCTTTATTGATGTACTACACAGGATCTTTTTGCAATACATTCAATAACTGGCGCACCCAATATCTGTTCGGTTTCAAATCCATACTGCTATATGTCAGGTAAAACAAATTTTATTTTGCCAGAATAGTCTCACAGTTGCTTGGAAGGATTTGCTGAGATACAGGAGTAGATCAAAGACACTGAAAAGGCACATTTAAGGTCCTTGATTAAATTGAGAATCTGAACCAAACTCTTACAGAGGTTATTTAGACCTATATCAGTAAAAACCAAGCACAGAATATTACAGGCATGAATGAATGGATGACACGTTTAATGATATCTTTAGTCATAACATTCTTTCACAACTCAGGAAAGGTCCTTTATGTTCACGACTCTGGATGAGTTAATAATCTTTGCTTACAATCGCAGCAATGGCAGAAAATAGCTAAAATCCCAGCCAGTCAAAGATATTAAACAAGCCAATTATATCATAAAGACCCTTTGCAGTTTGTGTTTCTATTGAGCTATTATTGATTTACTGGACACATTTTTTCTGCACACCTCGAGGGTATTCAAACAGACCCAGGCAGCCATTTTCAAATTGGGAGAGCGAACAGTGCCTCACAGAAAAGTGCAACATGACAATTCAACCCCACCAGCCATTTGACATTAAAAGCGCTCCTCTCCCCCACTGTTTCCCCATCCCACTGGGCCTCCTTTCTGATCGTTCAGGCTTCCATCCTCTGTGCCTTTATTTCTGCCATATGCTGCAGAGACAAGACCATATTACAGCCAGCAACGAACGCTATTGCTGCACACTTTGACAGGTCACGTCGCTCTGAAAGCTTTAGCCCTCTTTTTTTGGACAATTTTGACAAAGGCTTAGAGGGATTTTTTGTGACAATTCAGTCCTGACCCAAAATTAAGTTTGAAACATAAAAACATCACCAAGTAACCATATTCACAAAATGCAAAAGCTGCTGCGGTAAATGCTTTAAAATTGACTTTAACTGTGGTGTTCAACTCAAGCATCATCTGTTTCAAATATGTGTCTGTTTGTGTGTGTGTGTGTGTGTGTGTGTTTTAAATCCACAGAAAAATTGACCATTTTGAATTTGAACCATTATTGCCCCTTTGAGGGTTGTTCCACCATAAAATGGCCAAACCATTCAATCTTTTGACCAGAAGACTGTTCTGTCCTCTACCAGTGATGCTTTTTATTCTTTCCCTGTCTTCCTCTTTTTTCAAATTGCTCTCTCAGATGTCAGTCAGCCAATCACTCGCTTCACTCTGCTCAGTCGGCCAATCACTCGCTTCACTCTACCCACTCATTTGGCTCTGTCAGAAGAAGATGCTCAACTAATAACAAGACAACCTTCAGCATCTAACCTTGGCCGCACTAGGGGAGCTGTTTAGAATCGGCTTACCGCCCCCCCCCCCCCCCCCCCCCCCCCCCCCCCCCCCCCCCCCCCCCCCCCACCGCCCCTCCCTCACCATTCCCCGCCTGGGACAATACCAAGCAGATATCTGCAGCCATTTCCACTACATAAAGGACAGCCTGAGGACATATGAGGCCCTCCACTCAAACGAAGACCCATTCCGTGGAGAGGAGAGGAGAGGAGAGGAGAGAAGAGAAGAGAAGAGAAGAGAAGAGAAGAGAAGAGAAGAGAAGAGAAGAGAAGAGAAGAGAAGAGGAGAGGAGAGGAGAGGAGGGGAGAGGAGGAGGAGAGAAGAGCAGAGAAGAGAAGAGAAGAGAAGAGGAGAGGAGAAGAGAGGAGAGGAGAGGAGAGGAGAGGAGAGTAGGGGAGAGGCGCTTGTCTCCATTCAGCTAACCACTTCAAGTGCTGCTGATTCGGGGGTCTCTAGGATTCATCCAGTATCTTGTTTTTTTCCACCTGCTCACTCACTATCTTTCAATCCTTCTTTTGTTTTTTTCCCACTCTGTCTTCACTCTTTCTTGGAGAGAGCAACGGTACAGAAATGTATGAAAATGGTACTTGTGGATGAACAGAAGAAAAAAAAACATTAATAAGAAAAAAAAATATTGGCATCAGAGCTCAGTGAGCCACATACAGGCTTGCAACACATCTTTGATTTCTCACAGTATTCTATTAGCATTGCCCAGGGGCTAAACGGGGACCTTGTAATTTGTTTAGCGAAAGCCCGCCAAGCTGAAATGCTGGGGAAAAAAACATGTTTGCACAGCTAGTCTCCTGTTTGTGCAGGCAACACACGGTAGGGGCAACGCACGGTAGGCTAGCAAGCTGCAAGCACACTACACTATCAGGGTTGCCAGATGAGACTGGTGATTTCCAGCCCAAAAGATGCACAAAACCCAATGTGCCCAATTTGCACTAAATTCTATTGATTTCTATGGCCATACATTTGCAGAAAAACCCACCCAAATGCCCTTTTTACCCATTTTTACCCGCAGATAGCCATCCCAAACAGCCCAATTGAGCGGGAAACAGCTCAATCTGGCAACACTGTACACTATCCCCAGCATCCGTGGTGCCATCATTTTATAGCGGGCATGATCTACATGCCACAGGCTTTATAACAGGCCCAGGGGCGGTGTTTCCTCCACCAGGAACCCTGTCAGGAGCATCCATCTATTCTCCCCACCAGAGGCGGACTTTCCATTAGGCAAACCTAGGCAATTGCCTGGGGCCCGTCCAACTCTGTCCTTCATAGGGGCCCCAACTGTCACACCAGTCGCGGTAAACACACCAAAAAAATATGATTGATCTTAGTTTGTCACTAACGTATTCGAAGATACAGTATATATGAGACAAAACACTAGAGTAGCTTCAAACCACAGAATTGTATATGTCTCTAGAATGACTTTTGAGGGTGCCATGATCATATTTCGCCTAGGGCCCCAAGATGACTAGATCCGTCCCTGCTCCCCACGACTTGGCGCTGATGTAGCGCTGTCCCACCGTAGCAGGTCGGATGACTAACGTGATAAGTGGCCATTCGCTTATGCCATGAGAGACTAATAAAGCCCTATATCCAGCCCACAGCCCGTCCTGTACACACAGAGTCAGGAGAAAGCTGCCAGCACTAGTGGCTCTAGAGGGGAAACATACAAACACACAGACACACGGGCTCGCACACGTGCACGCACACACACACACACGCAGGCACACACGCGCTAGCACGCACGCACACACACACGCACACGCACACAAACACACACACACACACACATGGTAGCACGCACACACGCACGCATTCGCACACACAAACACACACACACTCACACACACACACATACACACACGGTATCACGCTCACACGCACGCATTCGCACACACAGACACACACGCGCACACGCACACGCACACGCACACGCACACACACACAAACCAGCCTGCCATCCCTATCCCACAAAGCCTATAGTATGAGGCATGCTCTTGCATACAGTACATGCACTGCACTGTAGTGGTACGTCGTAAAACAAAACCTCCTTCCTCAGACCTCTGAGAGGCTATTTCACGGCCCTTCTGACACCCGTAAAAAGAAGAAGAACATCGATTTCTCACCATATCGATGGCACCTCCGTGCCGCTGATCTCAAGGAAGTCGTATCTGTCCTCCAGTTGGAAGTCCGTGAACACCAAGGCGATGGTGTCCCCCGGCTCGGCGAGTATACTCCACGTGCAATCGGCGCTGTTCTCGTACTCCGAGGGGAAGTGCGGGCTGGATATCGTTCCTGTGGTCCCTCTCAACGTGCCGCCACAGGAGCCCTCCGCTGTGTGGTGATGGGAGAAGACAGAGACAGTAAAACTAGATCAGGGCGGAGTTCCCAAACTTTATCATGACAACTTAAAGGGGTATGCCACTATTTTGGGGCTTAACACAGTTAAAATCGTTGGCCAGGGTTTATATAGGTGGTAAAGTGTCTTATTGTTCATGTAAGCCGTTGTCTTGTTTTAAGACAAGTTAAAAGAGGGAGCATGTCGCTAAGCTAGTGAAAGTCAATGTATCCGTGTAGCATGTAACAATGCTACACGGATCCATAGACTTTCACTAGCTTAGCGACATACTCCCTCTTTTAACTTGTCTTAAAGCAAGACAACGCTTAACATGAAAAATAAGACACTTTACCACCTTTATAAACCCCAGCCAACGATTTTAAATGTATTAATCCCCAAAATAGTGGCATTTCCCTTTAAGGCCCCCCATATTCCGGTAGATTACACCCAAGGCCCCCCAAACATGGGCCTTGCTTGCCACACTATTTTTTCTGTGCGACCGGTTTCACAACTCGATGAAGTTGGTTAATTTCTAAACCCATTCAAGTACTACAAAAAAACATAATACATACACAGTATATAAGCCTTGTAAAGAACCAGTGGAATAGTTTAGCTCATTTTGGTTTATTATGGCTTATTTCAGTTACCAGTCAATTTACTAAATTAATAATTTTATTTATATGGATATTGTTCTTGTGGTCCCCCTCAACGTGCCGCCACAGGAGCCTTCCGCTGTGCAACGGAACAAGACATAGACAGTAAAACTAGATTACTAAAGCCGGGGTTGCCAGATGAGACTGGTGATTTCCAGCCCAAAAGATACACAAAACCCAATGTGCCCAGTTTGCACTAAATTCTATTGATTAGAAATGACCATACATTTGCAGAAAAACCCACCCAAATGCCCTTTTTACCCATTGTTACCCGCAGATAGCCATCCCAAACAGCCCAATTGGGCGGGAAACAGCCAAATCTGGCAACACTGACAACAGCCATGTGATTCTCATACTACGTACTGTATGCATGGTTCAAACAAGATAAGGTGCTGTTTAGAAATTGAGCACAATAATGGACTATTAATAGCCACCATTTAATAACAGCAGAAAAAAAAAACCTGAATCGAACATGCACTGTATGTAGGCTACCATATGCACATTTTAATGTAGTTGATTATAGTACAGTTATAGTACAGTTGGTAGGTAACACTTTACTTGACATGTCCCTGCATAACACATGAATAACAGCTTTTATGAGGGGGTTAGATGAAACTTTTACTTTGACAAGTTGCTTGTCCTTTTATATTCCATGTTTATGAAAGGTTTGCTATGAATGTCTTATAGAATCCTTCATGTGTAGGTATTGTGTATAACAACTGCTATGCATGTGTTATGCAGTGACACACCAAGTAAAGTGTAACCGTACAGTGACATTTTTTTAACAATGTCTGATCCATTCGTCTTCCATTTATTGCACACACGTCTAATGCTGCCAATGACCTGAGCAATGACAAAGGAACATACAGTACATACCTCGACAAAATGGCGCCGGGAAATCCCATGATGCACCACTTCCAGGGGTCACGATGCACGTGAGCACAGCGTGACCCTCAAGGACATAGCCCATGACACAACTGTAGCGGATCTTGTCTCCGATGTTGTATCTGGACCCTTGAATGACTCCCTTTGGTATTAACCCAGGGTTCCCACAGGTATGACTGGGCAACACTGGAGAAAGAGAGAGAGAAAAAAGAGAAGAGAAGAGAAGCAAAAAACACATTAGATGATGCTTTAGATATATCAGTTAATGGATATGTCATCTCTCAAGGCGTAACAAAAGTTAGAAGGGCAAAACCAGACTGAAAGGAGCAGACAGTTGTATAAGTACATAAATCACGTCTCCTTATGACATGCTCTGTTTGTTTCCCATTTACCTTCGGGCACATGATGGAGAACATTGTTATGTTGGTGATTATTCGTAATGAAGTGCACACATTTATAAAGGAAGGAGAGAGAGAGAGAGAGAGAGAGAGAGAGAGAGAGAGAGAGAGAGAGAGAGAGAGAGAGAGAGAGAGAGAGAGAGAGAGAAAGAAGAGAGAGAGAGAGAGAGAGAGAGAGGGAAAGAGAGAGAGAGAAAAGAGGGAGAGAGAGAGAGAGAGAGAGAGAGAGAGAGAGAGAGAGAGAGAGAGAGAGAGAGAGAGAAACCCATTTACATATTTCAATATTCTTTCTATCTGCTGATTTTTGGGGCTTCAGTGCAGAAAACTCACTGATGTCGTTTCTGACAATCTCTATTTTTATATACGTAAGCAGGTGACTTTTCAATAACCTTGGGTGTTTATGAAGTCAGCAGATCTTTATCATGAAAAGACCAAAGCCAAACAAAACAAAACAGAATAGGCCTGCCCTCTCTTAAGCGTTGACAGCAGGTAGCCTACAAAAAGGGAAACATAAAGTATTATAATGCTTGTGACAGACATCACCAAACAAAGTAATGCGTATGCACGTATGGTACAACATTGACGCATATTTTATGCGCATACCTGTGCATAAAATAACTAGATTAGCAAAATAAGATTAGCAAAATAACGTGATTAACGCTTGATGCTGGCACAAGAAACTATGATATTGTGATGGAGGTTATCTGCCATATAACAGAGCAATTCCCAGCAGCCCTATGATAAAAAAAAAAATATGGAGATGTCTCACTAGGTGGTAAGAGCAGGATGTGTGGTGAAAGATGAAGGCTTCCTATCTATCCGCTGTTCAGCAGCAGCATCAGCCACGTGGTCTGTTGGCATTGCCTTTTATAAAATGGTGGCCTCTGTGGAACCACATTTTAGTGTTGCATGAACTGCATTTTTTTAGTTCAGGTTACTTAAGTATCTTAGTTGTGGTTACTTAGATAGACCTGGTTGATGGCGAGTCGTTTGAAACACATATGTTAGGGAGGTGCATGGTGCCCGTGCACATGGCCAAATGGAGAGAGGGTCAGGAGTGGCTTGCGGTCAGCACAGACGGGTCAGTGCACAGCCAAGCATGTTCACACGTTAGAAGGTGTGAACAGGGCTGGACTGGTAGTCTGGCATACAGGGCATTTTCCCAGTGGGCCAACAGTCCTGATTGAGTGTGGATGAAAAAGGGGCTAAGAGAGAGGCTGCTGATAACCTAACAGCTCGAGTTTAAAAGGTAGAGTAAAAGCGTTGCCATAGTTTTCATCAATAATGCAGACTGTTCACAGCCGCCTTGTTTAGTTGTCTGCTACCTACTTCCTGAGTGTTGAGGGCATGAAAACTGTTTGCAGCATTTGGATGAACTAATCCACCGACTTTTGACAGGTCTTCCCCTCTCTCCTCTAGTTATTTTCCCTGTAGCATTGCTATCAATGGTGAACATATTTGTATTGGTAGATCGAGGAGGCTTACAAGTTTAAAAAAAAAAAAAAAAACATGCTGTCAAAACAATAAGTTAAGGCCTTGTTGGGGCTGGTAAAAAATACAATGTTCTTCATTTCATGCTGTACCCATTTCTTATGATTGGGCATCCCCGCATCCACCTGAATACCAACTAAGAATGTCGTGAGAACAATGTTTAGACGATAAATTAAACAGTTTTTGCCAAGCATTAGCATAATAGCGAGCAATTACAAAGAGCAACAACAAACATCTGCGGAAAGTACCACTGACAGGTGTATCAAAACACCAGCATCAGAATTTTAATCGTTTTCACAGAGTAAGCCAACAACCTGCCACCGAGCTTGTTGTTCTACCAAGGAGCGGCAAGCGAGCGAGCAAAGTGTGCTGCAAGGTAAGTTACTAGCTGATAGGCCATGACAGACTGTTATCAATAAAAGTTCTCCAAAACACAATATAAAACCTCTTCTTCCACTCATTAGAAGTTAGTGCCTCATTCTCAATAATTAATTAGTATGCAAGCTGAGCCTCTTTGCTCCGTCAGCTGCTCCACCACCACCAGTGTTGCCAGATCGGGCTGTTTCTCGCCCAATTGGGCTGCTGAGGATGGTCGTGTGCGGGTAAAAATGGCATTTAGCAGAAAAACCCGCCCAATTTTTGCCATAGAAATCAATAGAATTGAGCGGGATTTTGTGCTTCTAGGCGGGCCGGGTTTTGAGCATTTTTTGGGCTGGAAATCATCAGCCTCATCTGGCAACCCTGTCCACCACCAGAGCTATTTTTACTCCATCTCTCTCTCCTCTCATCGCATCGCATGCTGCTGTGCATCATTAGCAGCATTGTTGGGAAGGTTGCTTGTGTAAATGGCAGGAGCTGGGATTAATTTGCCACCTGGCTACCGTACCGCGCGCCACAATCTCGGGACACGGCACGCCGCGCTACCTTACGAGTCGTGAGCAGGTTCACGGCGTGTTCCAAAGGTGTGTTGTTGTGTAGCTACTCGCGCGGTCGGTTGTCTCCTCTTGTCCAACCAGCAGGGACCTATAGCAGGAACTCATGATGCGAGAGACACCCTACCCCTACCCCCGACCCACAAGCTGATATCTGGACGAGATTCGTTCCAGCCTCAGGTGTCGTCTGGGGTTTGCTGGTGGATGTGTGCAGCTGTTAATTAATGCCTGATTAACCTGGATTTCCAGTATACCGGGATCGGCGGCAGCAGCAGCGTCAGTGTGTGGTGATTGGTTCAGATTAGCTGTACTGATTACAACATCAGTGTCGAGACGACAAACCATCACGCTCCTTCTTATTCAGCTCTGGAAAAAAAGTGAGATGGACACATCCTGACAGGAAAGCCTTTTTTTTTTTAAACGAGACATCTCGCTCAACGGAATGTGCACTGCTCCCCCCTAAAACCCACAAAAGACAGAGATAGGAGCTGTAACTGTGTGTAGCAGCAAGTGGGCGTATAAAGTGACTCGAGGTTCAAAGGTTGTTGAAAAATGAGTTGAGGGTGGGTGGCTGGCTAGATGGGTGACTGCTTGAACTGCTTGGTGCTGGGAACGGTAAACCTTTTAGTGGTGGATGGAGAGAAGAAGAAGAAAAAAGGATCAAACCTCTGGTCACCCTTGGAGAGAAGTGATGAGGGAAACTCATCTCTGCCAGTGTCGCCAGGCAGGAGGGGGACAGGCAGGGCAGTCCAGGCTATAGTGGCAATCTCTCTTTTCATCTGGGCACAGAGGCATGCACAGACATTTAGGTGCTGTTTCCACATAGCTGGATATTTTTATATGTGGATATTTTTTTCTCCTGGATACATTGGTTTTGCATTGGTTTTGACCTTCCGTTTCCACGTAGCAGATATTTAAAATCCAGTCATAAAAAGCAGGATACAATTTTTTTTACGGGGCTGAAACGCATTTGTTACAATGGAGGATTTATTTGTATCCACATGTTGCGTTTACACCTCAACAGGAGAAAAATAAACCCTTCTAAAAAAATATCCTGCTACATGGAAACAGCACCTTAGGATGGCAGGTGCTGAGGGGAGGGGGGGGGGGGGGGGGGGGGGCATGTGGAACTTCCGTCTGCCTTACTAGACTAGTCTAGGGGCTATATATCAGTGGCATTATTCAATTGTCACATGGTTTTGATTGTGAAGAATTTGCAGATGATTTCAGATCATGTCAACATGGACCGCAGTACATTGTGTCAACAAACTTTGAAGAAAGAGCTTTCACATTCAAAAGGGCATTTTATGTCCAGTAGGGTAAAGGGGTAGGTGCTTTAGCACCACCTTGTCCCTACTGTATCTGTGCCCACCTATGTCCGGGCCAGTTTCAGGGAAGAGACTTAGCCATAAAAAAGGGGAGCGTACCTATGTTCCCCACGTCCTATGTTCCCTGGGTCCCATGTTCCCCTGTCTTTGCATGGGAAAGGGGAACATAGGACATTTTTTTCTAAAAAAGGGTTCTATGTTGCCCGCATTGTATGCTACCAAGTCTTCAAATTGTGCCCTTCCCAAAACCATCCCTAAACCTAACCTGTTAGAAATGCAATGTTTAGTGAGTTGTTAATTTGTGCCCTTCCCAAAACCATCCCTAAACCTAACCTGTCGTAATGCAATGTTTCTGAGTTTTCAATTTGTGCCCTGACCAAAACTAACCCCCCTAAACCTAACCTGTCAGAGGTACAACAATACCCTGCGTTTTGCCATGCTTCAGCAGTCTTGGGAGCAGCGGGGAACATAGAACCCTTTATGAAAAAAGGGTCCTAAGTTCCCCGCATTGTATGTTTCCGAGTTTTCAAATTGTGCCCTTCCCAAAACCATCCCTAAACCTAACCTGTCGTAATGCAATGTTTCTGAGTTTTCAATTTGTGCCCTTCCCAAAACTAACCCTAACCCTAACTTGTCAGAGGTACAACAACAACCTGCACTTTGCCATGTGTCAGCAGTCTACTTTGAAGCAGTGGGGAACATAGAACCCTTTTTTGAAAAAAGGGTCCTATGTTCCCTGGAAGAGGGGAACATAGGACCGACCCCTAAAAAGCATTTTGTGTATGAATTTGTCAATTTGCTCTTTCACCTGTGTAGTCAAATTGTATTCTCAATGGATTCCCCTTTGTTATTGTAAGGGCGGTTCTGTTCTTGCATTGCAAATTTGACCAAGAAATACCCATATACTAATGCACTCAGTGAATGAATCTCCCACAGTGCAGAAGTAGGAGGGGTGTAGGCTACAAGGCAGACGAGTGTGTGACTATCTTTCTTTTTTAGCTGGACCAGTTTCAGGGCATAGACTTTAAAAGCTTTGAAAAAGCATTTAGCTCTTTTTTCCCACCTTGCTCTTTATAGTCATTCCTATGCTTGCATTGAAAATGTGACCAAGAGACGCCCATTCACTTAGTGAAAGTCATCTCTGCCACTGGTTACAAGGCAGCAGGAGGGAAGGGAAGGCATGGGGGAGGAGGCGAGTGTGTGCATGGCTATCTCTCTTTTCAGCTGGGCCAGTTTGCAGGGAGAGACTGAGCCTTCGGAGGGAGTCTAGCCCACAGTAACAGCCCACCATGGCCGTAGCCACATAAGGGAGGTCCAGACCTCCCTAATTTTTAGAGAAAATAATATATTTTTTTAATCTCAGTTTTTGCATGCATATCTTTTGCATGTTTTTAGTAGTTAACTAGTTTATTTCCAGAATTGATGTTGCCCATTCACAAAAGTGATTTTTTCATGAATACTTAGGCCTACCACCACCATCAAATTCATTAAAGTATTCATTATGACTGGGAAAATTGCACTTTTCATACATGAAAAAGGGGATCTTCTCCATTTTCCGCCATTTTGAATTTCCAGAAATAGATATTTTCAGCAGCAAACATATTGTATTTTGGTCATACTAGTAAATATTAGTTTATTATTTAGCAAATATTAATGAAAATACCAAAATGGGCAGAAGACAGCACAGTTTCAATGAGCAGCATGGTAGTTGCAATAGATACTCTGGGCACCATCCTACACAGTGCACCTTTAAAAATGTCTGTGGACCTCCCTTATTTTAAACTCCTGGCTACGGCCATGCAGCCCACAGTTGACCAAACTGGTCTCCGAGGAGGAATGGGCACAGGCGGTAGTTAAATTACTCATGCGAGCCACAGACAGTGTGACCTAGATTATCATGTGTTTTTTTTCTTCTTTCTTTTTTTTTTTTAAACGAATGGTAAGGGTAGGGAGAAACGGCTATGCATACAATTACAGCACACTAAATTGAATTTGCATACCAGTCGAATAAAAAACATTCTTCTTCTTCTCCCTGTGTGTGAACGATGAAATAAGAAACCCTTAGAAATAGAGAGCAATAGGCAATGGGGACGAATGGAGAGTTGAGATGATGGGGGAACAAAGACAAACCATTTTGTAAGTGGATTAACAAGACTGTCCCTTTTCCCCGGCACCCAGCAAGCACCTCTTATGGTTGGCAGCAGGGCCGCTGACAGCTTTGGCTGGGCCCAGGACAAAGTCATCAGAAAGGGCCCCCAACTCAATACACTCAATGTAATGGAGACCGACTTCTGGGCCCCATCTCTCCCTGGGCCCGGGACCATTGACCCCTGTACCCCCTGTCAGCTCCCTGGTTGGCAGTCCACTTCGCTTGTCTGAAGGTGTCACCTTCACCAGTGATATTTCTGAACAGAGACCTTTAGTAGTACAAAAATCAATTGCAGCATCTCTCTTGCCTTCTCTCTCCACCATTGCTCTCTCTTTCTCTCTCTCTCTCTCTCTCTCTCTCTCTCTCTCTCTCTCTCTCTCTCTCTCTCTCTCTCCCTCCCTCCCTCCCCACCCCCTTCTCTCTTCTGTCTACTTCCTAACTTCTCTCATGCGGACCGTTTATTTCATTACTTTCAAACACTGTATGTATAGCCGATGCATCTGAGAACATTAGTCATCATTTCTCATCTTTTTTTATTGAAAAGGTTCTCTTGGGGGAAATATGACACAGATAACAGAGGCTTTTTAAAATATTAAATATCCTATTTGGTCTCTCCAGCTTTGTTTGGCTTATCTTCCTTTTTTCTCTCTTTCACTCTTTCTTCTCTTTCTTCTGTGGATAAAATACACTGAAAATAATTGACTCATGCCGCACAGCACTATCCCATAACACAGTGATAACAGTCCACCCTTTTCCAATTCATGAAACAATTTCTGGATGTCAAAGACTGTGTGTGACTCATGAGTTGTCACAATAAAAGAAAAACTTATTACAACTAGAAATGCACTGCGAGAGTGCAGACCTCCGCCAAGGAAGCTGTTTGATGACTATGTTACACCCAGTTTTCATCTTAAGTCTCCCTGCCTTCTTTTTGTGGAGTGTCAAAATTCGCCCTGTCCCGCAATTCAATTTGTGGTCACTAGGGGCGTCTAGATTTCTAGCCTAGCAATGACGAAGAATCTTTTTTAAAATCCTGGTTCCGGTTTGTGGTCCGGATCACCACCAACATTAATTACTTGTTCCTTTGGTCAACCCCACAAAGTTTCATCCAAATCCGTTGATACGTTTTTGAGTTATCCTGCAGACAGACAAACCAACGCGACCGCGGCCTTGGTGGAGGTAATGGCAAATTGTTCGGGAGAAATGAGTGGGGTAATGCATTCCTGTTAGGTTCCAACTGAAAGTAAAGAGTATCTTTAAATCAGCAACTGTGAACATACACATGTCCAGTTATCCTTAAAAAATCCATCATGAAATACAACTAGAGCAAACTGCATAACACAGTGACATGCACCCAGCAGCATACAGCGTTGTCAGTGAGATTAACATCACTGAGAAAAATATATACAGGGACAGCAGCCATTACGATTTAATGACCGTGAAAGGAGACGCCGATATATTTTCCACTCTTTAATGTTATGAAGAGTGAGCAGAAAGAATGGATTGCAACACCATATTCTTGGCCAAATTACATTGTCTAGAGCTGAGAAGATTTGTTTGTGAAAATGAATTACATACACCATGTTTTCATAGCATGATCCTGCACTTGTTTCTCATCAAAAATATGTTGTCATTCATTGTTTTTATGATGGCACATACTCTGGCAGCGTGGAAGGCATTCCATATAGACTATGGATGTTAAACATGGGCAAAAAGCCATCAATCCCTATTGCGGGGAGAGGGATGACAAATTTAAAGGTGAGCTCAAGTTGTTAAATGAAGATGTATGGAGTCAGAAGGGGAAACAAGTTGTTTATTTCTGCCAACGGTGCGGCTTGCGCGATGGATTATTATTCCCCCGTGAGAGCCCTTAGAGAGGGCAGCGCTAACCTTAGCATCTGCTGTTTAGCACCATGCATCATCAGCCCACCGCACCTTGGCACCAGATACCTGTTTTCATGGAGTCAGTGGGCCTTTCTCAAAACCTAGTGCAGTGCACTTCCAAGTGTATCAGCCTAATTAGTCACACCCCAGTGATTGGATACTCTTTATTAGTCACAATCAGTGATTGGATATTCCGAAGAGTTCACCAAAGAGTATCCAATCACTGGGCATGACTAATTAGAATGATACACTTGGAAGTGCACTGCACTAGGTTTTGAGAAAGGCCCAGTGTGTTCACAAACTGCCACTCCGAGGGGCGGCGAGGAGCAGCACCACACACCAGTACTTTGAAGCCATGTACTTATGGAAGCGTGTATGGAATTAGCGTTTGATTATGCAGGGTTCTTTGTTCGACGAAAAGCTGTTGTTGTTTTTTTACCTAACAGGTTTTTGTTTCGCGAATCGTACTGCAGTATTCTATTTTCATAGAAAGTCATATTGATTCTACTAAAGCACCTGTGACTGCTGGTCTAATGGTGGATTTCTTGTCTTTAAAGCCGTCGGCAGATTGGTGTGGGCAGGGCTGGCGTGCATTCCTGAAATACAGTAGGCCTACAGCACAGGCAGAGCACATGGCTCGCTGTTAAAGCGCAATCCTGTCTGTAGCACAAAGAAAAATGGTTTCAGGGCTGATCGTGTCTCATCACAAAGCAAAAAGCCCTCCACAGCCTTCCTTTCGTCCCCGTGACAGTGAATACAGATGGTTTAAAAGGCCTTCGTTATGGTGGCAGACAACAGTGGGAGTGAGGGGCTAATATGCGTCAAGGATAGGCCACAGCAGAGGCATGGGCTAGCGACAGAATGCACCTCGGTTAGCTACTTCTAAAGCTCTCTATACACCGAACAAAGGCATTGTGGAACTCAATGAGTAAATTTTGTGAATGCTCTACCTCTACCTTGGCACGCTCCCTTAAGGTCATGTAAACAGCCCGTGTGTAAACAAAACGTTAACAAACCTGAAGAGAAGGTGATGCTGACGGGTCAAGCATCAAGATTCACAATACATCATATAGCCTACATTCGTACATTTTGCAGGTAAACCTTCATTGAAACGGCCATACCTGTCCTTTCATGCTAGTCGTGCTTTCAAAGAAACGAATATATACTTCCAACTGATGCCAACCTTGACCACTGTTACTGTACACATTTTAGGCCAGCAGCCATATTTGTCAAGGGTGACAGGACCAAACATCCTGTATAAAGCTAAAGAGTCCCTGTAGGCTTGTAGGCCTACTGCAGGGTCTGTATTTTGTCATGTCATAACCTTTTTGCCTTGAACCACAGAAGAATTTTATAAAGAAAAAAAAAATCCCTCAATCTGACCTGGGAAAAAAGCAATTATCTTTTTTTGTCCATCAGTATCTTTTCGCTGCATAGATAAATAGTGTTGTGTTTTCAAATAATATCCTGAAAGATCAAGAGGCCCTTTTTTGAGGCCCTTTTTTGAGGTTACTGTTAAACTCTTTGCATTGCTGGTACACTAATAGAGACCATCGATGTCAACACTGCATGCAATGCTACATGCAATGTGATTTACTGAATAGGATCTTGAAGATCACCTAGTCGTTTCGAAGAGTACATCACATATGTTTAAAGGTCACACAGGCTACTGCATGTGTGTGCTCTGATCGCATCTTTCTTTGCGGAACACTTGGAGGGATTAGATAATACAAAGAAAAACAGATGTCAAGGAACAGAGGAAGACAGTGGTACTCTTGCTCAGGGATATATGGAGTGTCCTGTTCTTTCTAGCTTCATGTCACTTGAACTGTATTTGTCTTTGAATACCCGAGAGCTCTTAAGTACGTAGAGGGCCGGTGAGTCTAGTGGCTTGTCTCCAGGGTTGCCAGATGAGGCTGATGATTTCCAGCCCAAAAAATGCTCAAAACCCGCCTAGAAGCACAAAATTCCGCCCAATTCTATTGACGTCTATGGCAAAAATTGGGCGTTTTTTTCTGCAAAATGGCACTTTTACACACGGCCATCCTAAGCAGTCCAATTGGGCGGGAAACCGCCCAATCTGGCAACACTGAGTCTGATAAGAAGGCAAGCTTTATACAGCCAGACCAGGAAAATACAACAAGACGATCAAGTGGCGGGTTGCACTGGTCCAAGTGTATCCAGTGTTGCCAAAAGAAAATCAGCCAAAGTCGCTATTGGCTCGCTGAAAAGTTGCTAGAAGTTGCTAGATGACGTCATGACATTGCGACTGGGTGTCTATGTGTGGGGACCCGGGTTTGGGTTCGATCTGGGTCATTTCCCGGCCCTGCCCCATCCCTCTCTCCCCTTCATTTTTTTTGTTTTGTCTCATACTGTCCTGGAATAAATTAACTCATACTGTCCTGTCATTAAATAATACTTTAACCTCTTATGGCATGACTTCTGTTAAAAATATGCTGTTACCAGAATGGCAATGACCAAGTCCTAATGTATTACTAAAGGGCCTGTGTCAGGTCATAGTAGTGTAGTACTACTGTATGTTATTATATGGTTGTGACGTCATCTGTCGAATGCTCCATTCATTTCAACGGGGCTCCCCAACGTTCGGACGTCTGTTATTTTTCGATAACGGACGGGTTGGTCTATAACAGACCGCTGTCAATGGCAACAAGACTTTTCACTGCTAAAGCGACTTTTCAACAAGACTCTAATCAGCTGCTGTGATAGACAGCACCCGTTGTCCTGGCTACCGCTGTCAATGGCAACAAGACGTTCACTGCTAAAGCCACTGGCTTGTATACAAGTCAGTGGCTAAAGCGAATGTTTCATATCACTCCGCAGGGGGTCCGGTCTTTTGTCACTCTAATCAGCTGCTGTGATAGACAACACCTGTCCTGGCTAGCCTACCTAGCTGTTGCCTAGCGGTGTTCCACAACGGCACTGTTTTGTTTTGCGCAGCAACAATCTTAACATTAAATAGGTCTAAAGAAATGTCCCCGCATGTGTGAATCATTTAAGTATATCCATATAATAAGCGGGTTAACTTTCGGCGAGTCGGTCGCTTTGTGGAATAGCAGCACTTCAGAGAGAACAAGACCCCTCCGCTCCGCGTCGGGGTCTAAAGATTCTCTCTGTCGTGCTGCTATTCCACGGTAGCGACCTTCTCGCCGAACGTTAACCCTTACTTAGTAAAGTCTTTTCAACCACTACAGCAGGGGTGGGGAACCTTTTTCATTCGAGGGGCCACTTCATATTCCTCTAAGGGCCGTCAAAGTCCTCAGAGGGCCGCGCTATGAACACAAACCAGGATTTACCCCTGCACTTTAGGCTTAGATTGAAGGCAGCCAGCTTTAAAACAGACCCCACCTTCTCTTGGTCCCTGAATATAACTTAATTGTATTGCAAATGTCATTTCCAAGATTCCTTTACAAAATATATTATATTTCATGTGAAGCTGCATAACATGGAAATTATGTCGGGGGCCAGATAAAACGGTCTCAAGAGCCGTAAACGGCCCTCAAGACATAGGTTCCCCTCGAGACATAGGTTCCCCTCGAGACATACGCTCCCCACTCCTGCACTATAGTGTTCCACTGGTGGAACAGCGTGCATGAAGGGGTTACAAACTTCTATCTGGTGAGCTACACTTCAGCATTATATTCATAGTAACACTTCATTTTAGGGATACATCTATTAGCACTAATACATACAATGTACCTGTATAAGTAACTTGTAAGGCATGTAGGCCTACTAAGCAAAATCAAACATTTCTTAGGCATGTATTCACAAATGTCTTGTTCATGCACAATAAGGGATTTATTACCAATTTAACCTTAGTAAGGACCTAGTAGGCCTTAGCGTTTGCTTAGTACATGCCTTACAAGTTACTTATGCAGGCATTAACATTGTATGTATTAGTGCTTATAGATGTAACCCTAAAATAAAGTGTTACCATATTCATTCATCACCATCATTAGCCCCCCTTGTAACTTCTGAATGTCTAGTGAGCAGGACAAGGTCAACATGATCACAGCGGTTTTACTCTTCCAAATCTGCCACTTCACGTCCAGCTGGCACAGTCCAGGGCTGAACTGGGGGAGAAATAGGTCCCAGGTACTTTTGGCTTCATACAGGATTCATAATTAGCAACGTAGAACTGACTCACCGGTGGCCCCTGTAACCTCGAGGGCCCCTATTTTCAGAAATGTAAAAAATATATTTTTCTTTTACATTTCTGAAAATAAGTGCCCACGAGGGTGCAGGGCCCACCAGCAATTGCCCACTATGCTAAATGACTAGTTCAGCCCTGGCACAGTCTGCAAGGTTTCGATGTATAGTTGGATCCATCTGTGTACGTA
This sequence comes from Engraulis encrasicolus, assembly GCF_034702125.1. Lineage (NCBI taxonomy): Eukaryota > Metazoa > Chordata > Actinopteri > Clupeiformes > Engraulidae > Engraulis > Engraulis encrasicolus. The sequence goes on along the minus strand of NC_085880.1, from coordinate 43,692,326 downwards.
AAGCAGACTTGCAGCTGTGCTCACTTCCTCTACCAATGAACCTCTGTATCTGTCCTGTTTGGAAGGTACCCATTTGGGGGACTCTAGGTGTACTAAATCAATAATATGGATTTTTTCCGAGGGACCGGGTTGCTTTTTTTCCCCCATGTTTGTTGGCTTTATGTAATCCCAAATGGCTCGTGTTTACAATGAAATTCTGACCTGCCGATTGCTGTGGCCTTGGGCACTCTCCCACGCTGCCTCAGTTGCATGTCAAACATATGAATCGCATTCATTAGACCAGAAGTATTCAATTAAAAGTCATCAAAGGCCAGGTTTTTTTCAAATTCCCTCCAGTGAAGGGCCCGAACATAGGTTCTGTATAACTCGAGCAGCATGGTGTCCGAGGTTAGGGGTGCGAAACAAACGGATAGACAGAACAGATATTTCTTCTCTATTTCTTAGTAGCCTTAGGATGGTCTAGGATGGTGTAGATAAGATTTCACTGTCATGTGAATGCGTAGTAGAGATATCCCCAACCTGAAGTGTTAGTGATGGCAAATTATGCACGGCCACAGATAGCACACATTTGTTTTCATTTTGTTCTGACTTAATTGGGGGGCCACAACCTTGCCATCCAAGGGTTGCATCTGCCCTCCATTTGGTAAACATTCAGCAATGTTGCTGAGTGATGCAGCGGCTCTCTCAAAAACTCACCTTTACTACTATGGTTATCAACAGTTCAGAAACCTGACAACATGACGTCAAGATTTTTTTTTCCCCTGAATGGTGCAACCAAAATCCTTATGGGTGGCCACAACCTTGCCATTCAAGGGCCGCATCTGGCCCCAGGGCCTCAATTTGAATGGCTCTGCAGTAGACCTAAGCTGTACTGTACATCAAGAACATGGTGACGTGCGAGAAGACAGCTCTGATGGCTGTCCCGTTGCGGGATTCACAAAAACTAGGGTGCTTCGTCTGGACGTGCCTACGTCACTAGTGTTGCGCGTCCTCGTTGTCGAACTGCAGTGGGCACTGCACTGGGACTCACTAGTTTCAAACAAGCGATTAAGGGTTAGATTTAGGGTTAGGGATAGGGTTAGGTTTAGGGTTAAGATTAGGGACAGTATGGACAGTTGTCATGGCGATAATTCAAACGTCGTTGGCGACAAGGATGCGCATAGCTATTGTGACGTAGGCACGTAATACAGCCTCCGGACGAAACAACCTAGAATTTGTTTGTCCTGTCCCGTTGCAGCTTGCTGTAGACCTGCTCACTACACTGACATGCTGTGTGACAAGACTGAACAGTACGTACTGCTAAACAGACTTTCTGTTGTCCTTTTCCAATTTTTTTTTTTTTTTTTTTTTGGGGGGGGGGCATTTATTTATATTCGTTATGCCTGAATTCAGATAGGACAGTATGAGAGATGACATAGAGATCTTATTATCTACCCACATCTTGTTTCCTTTTCTTATATTTAAAATAAAATGTGACTCTTTCAGAGTATACTATTTAGAAGCACTACCACTATTTTTGTACATATATATTCTTGGTAGCCAACGTTACATCTGGGTAAGGGCACATTCCTACCATATTTCAAACAAACTGTTTTTCGCTGCAGAGGTGACATGTGAACACCTGTTCTATACGTGCACCTGTCGGGCATTAGCTTGTAATAGTCCCACATATTTAACATTTTGAATATATTGACGTATATTGATGCTTTTTTTAAAAAGGTGCACACTTAAGGCTCTTTTCCACTGCCGGTTTTCTGGTAGGCCTACAGCTCGACACAGGGCTGTGTCATGCCCAATCGAAAAACAAAAAGTGGCGGCCGAGTCGCGCTGTGTCGAGCTGTAGGCCTAGAAAACGGGCAGTGGAAAAGAGCCTCTCCGAAAAAAGAAAAAAAAAACAATGCAATTTTACGAGAGCTAGTCCGACACCGGCTGGAACTGGAGGAAGGCACAGGTGTGAGGCACTTAAAGCCACACACAGCACAGTGACTCCAGAATGAGCACATAAACCTCAAATGGGGCCGCACTGGCGTGTGGCTGGAATGGCTCGGTAGCCATCATGAAGGAGATGAAGAACTTTCATGGGGTCTCGTCTGGCCTGGTCTGGCCTGCCTGACTAGCATGACACGTCATGTCCACCCTCAACCTCAAGCTAGATTGCTCTTTATGACGACAACTTTTTCCAAACCATAACTTGTGAACCCCCAAAGTGCCCTTTAACGGCCTTTTCAATAAAACACACACTATTCTATGGCACACACACAATGGCTTGGGCAATTCCAATCCAGACCAATTCTCCTTTGGGGATTCAAAACTCCCATCTAACTAACTGCACTGCGAGGCCTTTTTTTTTCTTCCTGCTTTCCAGGCCACCGTCTTAATAGCTTATGGTCCAATAGCTATGCGGGAAATAAGGAGAGCAGAACGCGGCGCGGGTGAGATTGGATGCGGAGGTGGAGGTGGTGGCGTGGCATGAACCAAAAGACCTCCTCTGAAGCATTGAAGATTAAGAGCTCAGATCATTACCTTTGAAACAGCTCTGCGGTTTCACTTGCACCTGACCCATCAGTAATGTGCACTGCACCAAAGGTCGTTTAGTGAAACTGCCAGAATATCAGTTATGTGTGGACGCTATATGTACATGCAGGCCCGCCGACAGGGGGGGACAAAGGGGTATGTTGTCCCGGGCCAAGGGAGATAGTGGGCCCAGAATTGGCTCCCCATTACATTTGGATAGGGGGCCCTTTCAGATGACTTTGTCCTGGGCCCAGAAAAAGCTGTCAGCGGCCCTGTGTACATGTCTGATGAGTCAGGGGTCTGGACATGCTACTGTATATCCCTTGGTGATTCTACAGCAAGAATCAATGCCGACTTTTTGCCATATAGTGCATGATCCACAAATAAGATGAATGCTGTATAAAATATCGCCTTACACCAGTCGACTGTGAGTGTGTGTGTGTGTGTGTCTGTGTCTGTGTGTCTGTACATGCATGTGTGCATGCATGTGTGTGTGTGTGTGTGTGTGTGTGTGTGTGTGTGTGTGTGTGTGTGTGTGTGTGTGTGTGTGTGTGTGTGTGTGTGTGTGTGTGTGTGTGTGTGTGTGTGTGTGTGCGTGTGTGCCTGCATGCCAGCGTTTATGTATGTGTACCTGTTTTGAAGAGAGAGAGAGAGAGAGAGAGAGAGAGAGAGAGAGAGAGAGAGAGTCTGTCCATGCACAAAAAGACATGTGCACGTTCCAGCCAGACAAATTTAAGAATTGTGTTATCTGAAAGCTCTATTTCACCCACTTAGTTTCAAGTCCTTAATAAGTCGCACATTATTTGAAATCTCATCACTAGCCTCATGACCCTCTTCTTTACTAAGGCGAGGGCCTTCCATCAAGTTGATTAAAGAAATTAGTAACTGACAGTCAGTCAGATAGACACCCGCCATCCTGGACACTTTGTCACCATAGGCCATTAAACCCATTGAGGACCAGGGTTATTAAATTGCCTGAATACGTCTCTGATTGAATGACGCCAGAAAGATCTCCTAATCAAATTAAAGTTGTAGCTCGATCCCTGCGCAGTGCAGAGTGGTGCGTGTGTCTTGCTTCAGGGCGTATAACACCGAAGCTTATCAAAATCCACCACGTCTACTGAGGACGAGAAAGAACAGACTTTTTTACTTTGTAAATCTTTGACAAGACAACTTGCAAAAGTGCCGCGGCCCCCCAGCCTCATTGGGCTGAAGAACATGACACGGCAACTTTAACTGCATGACTCGGAAAACCAATTTTTCAGCTGACAGCATTGCCATCCACCATGGGCTGAGGAAAGGCTCTCTCTCTATTATGAATGGAATCAATGCATCCAATGGAGCACAATGTGTGTTTGTCAATTGTTGCATTCTTGTAGAATCTGCATAAAACTGCATGGGGGTGTGTGTGTGTGTGTGTGTGTGTGTGGGGGGGGGGGGGGGCTGTGTCAATGATGAACAGCTACTGTTACAGAAATATATGAAGAGTTCAGATGCAAAACCCCATAAGTGCCTTTTCAGAAACATGTCATTATTAATTTGTATATAATACAAATCTATCCAAATTGGTATGTAATATAAATATTTATATGTATTACCAAGTTTGAAAATCAAACCAACAATGGGTTCCCTAAAAATATAGAAGTGCAGGACTTCAGAAATGGAGTTAGGGGGTTTTGCATCTGAACTCTTCATATATGGAATCATAAATTGATCATAAAATCATAAAGATTTTTTTTACTAAGGGTTATGCTTTCTGTCAGTTCACCTGAACAGTCACTAAAAAAGATGCAGCAGCAGCATCAAGTTAGACACCCAACCCACTATATTGAAATGCCATGTGGTGCGCGTTGCTAGACACGGCAGTAAATGATTTGTCAAGTAAAGGGCACTCCCAAAATAGAGTCCACAGCAGCCAGATGCAAAGCCTCTTTTTTTTCTCCTCTCCTCTGCTTTCTAATAACTGGCAAACATTCAGCAATGTTGCTGAGCGAAGCAGCAGCAGCTCGCTCAAAAACTCACCTCCACCACCACTATGGTTATCAACAGTTCAGAAACCTGACAACATGACAACATGAAGTCATTTTTTTTTCTTGGACGGTGAAATCAAAAAGGAATGTGAGCAGTGGCCGGCGGAACTAAAACGGATGCCCGGCATCAGCAGATGTATTGCAAGCTTCTTGGCAACAAATTTGCTTAGCTAGAAAAAAAATCATCTTGATGATAAGTTCTGTGGCTTAAAAAGGGCAAATGCAAGCTATATGATTATATGACCTGATACAATAATGAAGCAACCTGATTCAATTAATTTACATTTAATGAGAAATAGTCAATGTGAAGTATGTATGTTTTAAATGGACTACAACGTCTGTTTCCTATGTTTCCTCAGCCTATAGCCACTACCATTTGAGTCCTGATTGGCCGGGGGCCTGGCATAGCTACCTGCAAAAGAACATCTGACTTGCTACCAGAAAAGTAAACAAGAACAGCTTGCAGAAATGGTACTAATAGTACAGTTTGGGCCATGTGCTGTACTGTGTAATAATAATAAATGCAACTATGCAGTCTGATGCAACGAATGATGACAAAAGTGATATCTGAGCACCAGCAGTAAACAAACACAGCAAACTAAACTGTGTCTCGATTAATGAGATGGCCTCCTGTGAAGAATGGAGTCCACCTTTTTTGGTCGATTCACTACCGTTGCGTTTTTCCACTTTGAAGTTTCTTCAAAGGAAGGAAGAAAGACAGAATCTGAGGCAGAAACACATCCAAACACTTCTGAAACTATTAGAAATATTATTAGGTGTTTCATCAAACCCATGCAGACCACCTTGTGAAAAAAACCAATCGTGATTTCAAAATGTTCCAGAAATTCAGACAGATCCGCATTACTTCCCTGTGCACTACTACTGTAGCAGGCCCAGGAAAATCTTAAACTGATACAGAAACAAATCACGGAACACATCTAACAGCATATTTTATATGTTTTATTCAGTGCATTATTACCCGCCCTCGACAAAAGCTATTGGCTACGGCACTTCTACTGTGTGAAAGTGACGGCATCATGTGTATGTATTTTAAACAGTCATGTCTTACTTGGTGGCTGGTGGCGGGTGGCGGGGACAGCCATGCGGCAGATTGCCTAGTTGAAACCTGACTGAATACCCGCAAATAGTCTCGGATACAATTACATTTACATTTAAATACGTTGTGGGCGGGAGAACAGCATTTCCCCATGACTGGTTTTGGCATTCGCCAACAGCACACTCCTTTTTCCAAAACAGGTGACTAAACACACGATAAATCTTATCTCATTGGCCAAGGTTGACAGGGTTTGACAAAATACCCGACACATGTGACATTCTTGTCCCCCTCCCCTAAACCCCGAACCTCATACCGTACCAAAGAGGATATTCAATCAGCCAAGCCTTTATCTGGCTGTCATGGGAAGAGGAGACACCTCTTTGCATTGTCTATATGACACCATTCAGTGTGACAGAGCAATTTGATTGTCTCTTTCCAGGTAAGGTGAGGGCGTGTTGTTTATGTGGTATAGGATGGGTGAGTAGGATGCCATTGGAATGCAGCTGCCGTGCCGTGCTGTGCTGTGCCGTGTAGGGGCGGAGCTATAGGGAGGGCGAGCAGGGCACTTGCCCCTGGGCCCAGGGCCCTCTTGTATTGGTGGTGTGGGCCCTATTGTGAGCTTGACAAGCTGTATAGGGGGCCCTATAAGTGTCTTGCCCTGGGGCCCTGTGTGCAATTGTTCCGCCACTGGTGCCGTGTGCTGCTGTTGTGTTTTAGTGTGTGCAACATGACCTGCGGTGAGGAGAACAACGGTGAGGCTTACTACACACACAAAGAAAATCGATCAGCAACCCCCCAGAAAGATGACTGTTTTTAAGGCAACAACTGTATTATGTGGTAAATTAAGACACATCACGGAGACTGAGCTGAGCTGAGCAGAGAGAGAGAGAGAGAGAGAGAGAGAGAGAGAGAAAACAGAAAGAGTGCAAGGGGCAAACTAGACAAAGGGATAGAAGAAGGAGAGACAGAGCAAGACAGATATAATAACACAGAGAGAGAGAGAGAGAGAGAGAGAGAGAGAGAGAGAGAGAGAGAGAGAGAGAGAGAGAGAGAGAGAGAGAGAGAGAGAGAGACAGAACAGAAAGAGTGAAAGGGGCAAACAAGACAAAGGGATAGAAGAAGGAGAGACAGAGCAAGACAGATATAATAACAGAAAGAGAGAGAGAGAGAGAGAGAGAGAGAGAGAGAGAGAGAGAGAGAGAGAGAGAGATAGGGAGATCAGAAAGAGTGAAAGGGGCAAACAAGACATGGAGATATAGAGGAAGGAGAGACAAAGCAAGACTAACAGAATAAAACAGAGAGAGAGACAGAGAGAGAGAAAGAGAGGTAAAGAAATAGGAAGAATAAGAGAGAGAAAGCTACATAGCATCTTGGCAGTGTGCCACTGAAGCATGAGCTGACACCAGAGAGACAACAGGAGGGCTCAGAGATGCCCGGCTAAGTGATCGTCAGGCGGCTGTCAGAATGTCAAAGGGAGCATCGGGAACGCGGAGAGCTCAACTTCTACTTCTACTACTATTGTTGATTAATATAGTCCAGGAAATGAAGTGTGGACGAGTGAAAGAAAAATTGTGCCCAGGCAAATATTCTGGTGACCACCTGTGTGTGTGCGTGCATGCATGCATGCATGTGCACGTATGTGCTTATGTGCATGCATGCATGTGTGCATATGTACTGTTTATGTGTGTGTGTGTGTGTGTGTGTGTGTGTGTGTGTGTGTGTGTGTGTGTGTGTGTGTGTGTGTGTGTGTGTGTGTGTGTGTGTGTGTGTGTGTGTGTGTGTGTGTGTGTGTGTGTGTGTGTGCGTGCGTGCGTGAGCGTGTGTGCGTGCGTGTTTCGAGAGGCCCTGTCTTTAGTATACGATTAAGTCCTCAGGCACTTGGTAATATACTGCTATAAAATATGTGGAGCTGAACAATCAATTTGATCACAGGACAGGACCAAAACACATTTTCCTATGCCAATACCTTACACAGCTGAAAGAACTGCCGCCGTGAGAACTGCCACCTTGGGCAATACATTAACAATGTGTATATCAGTCAAACATCATGTGCTGTTCAACCGTTTTTTTTTTTTTTTTGCGTCGTGGTCTGAATCTTCACTCTTTGCTTACTTCACCATGAAGCATTGCATTGCAGCAATACCAGCAGCCACACTCGAGACACACAACAAAACATTAGGACATGAATATGTCCCCCGGTTCTTAAAGTGTGATGAGTGAGCCACCTCTATGGGTAGAAAGCTGATTCATCCAGCCAATCAGCTTTCTCCCATAGAGATGGTGGTGAACGAATCGTACGAATAAGAGCAGCCTTTTGCTTTGCTCATTCAGCCTATGGGAGAAAACTGATTCAGCCAATCAGCATTCTCCCATAGAGATGGTGGTGAACGAATCGTACGAATAAGAGCAGCCTTTTTGCTTTGCTCATTCAGCCTATGGGGGAAAGATGATTCAGCCAATCAGCTTTCTCCCCATAGAGATGGTGAACGAATCGTACGAATAAGAATAGCCTTTTTGCTTTGCTCATTCAGCCTATGGGAGAACGCTAATTCAGCCAATCAGCATTCTCCCATAGAGATGGTGAACGAATCGAATCGTACGAATAAGAACAGCCTTTTTGCTTTGAAAATGTACAGTAGGTGGTTGAAAATCCTGCTGCTGCTGCCTCCAGACGGTGGACAGCAGCAACACAAAGAGAAGGCACCGGCACAAATGAAGATGAAGGAGCCTAATCAGCTGAATGGGTGTTTAGTATGAAAGAGGGCCACCGGTGTGGAGTGCATCGTTTACCGTGATATCTCTCTACTCTACTCTACTCTATACGCATTCAGTACAGTAAGGCCTGAAATAGCATGCTGCAGGCGGAGCAGTGTAGTGAATTATTATCACGAGATCATTTAAGATCATTTCTATCATAAGATAGTTCAGCTTCACCTTAACCATGTCTCTAAATCATGTTGGGACCACGTGACCACATCCGTCAACTAACAACACAACGAAGAGAAGCCAGAATGTGAAGTTGTAAAGCCTCACGTGTTCGCTTGCTGCAGATAGGAAGCAATTTCACATAGAATATCAGCTTAGAAAGTTCCCTGTCATGGTGTAAATATTGTAGATATGTTAACTGCTTGACTAAAAAGCAGTTTTAGTGTAGGGGATCACGAAAGTATACCAAAAGGAGGTCCAGGCAGAAAAAAGTTTGGGAACCACTGGGCCAATGATTAAGGCATTAGAGCAAGAAAAACAACAAATCCAAACAACATTAACAAGAGGCCACTGATGACTTAGAGTTGGAAAAGCCTTCAAGGGACCAAAAGCAACACTGGCACCAGACTTACTACATATTGGGAATCAAATCAATACCTCATTCACGCTATCAGAAAGCTAATTAAGGCTATTTCAAGCAACCAGTGTTCAACACCACATGAACCACTTGTAATGCCAGGACTCGTGGTGATAATTGGCCACTTATTTCAGTGATGAATCAATACATATTAGGAAGCATATGACCCATAATAATAATAATTAAAAGAAGAAAATTACATGTGCGATCAATTAGCCTACGCCAAGAAACTCTGCACACAGCGCTTATGTAACAGAGCTTCAGTCATATCAGAATAGCTATTCATCTTGAATGAACATGTTTTAGTGTTTACTGTATTGTTTAATTACATAAGTGAGAATATGAAGTCAATTACTTGATTATATGCCAAGGGAACCGTGCGCCGCTTCCATGCTACCGAAACGTTTCATTGGGAAGCAGCAGGTAGCTTAACCTTGACCTAGCACATGTGGCTCCCTGATTAGCTCGGAGATCAAAGCATCAGGGCTTGCATGAAGATGAGCGTCAATATTGCCTGGGCCCCTTGTTTTCTCTCCCAGGCCAATATCTCGATATGTCAGACTGTACATTTCCGAAATAACCCTGACATTCCAGCAAGCCCCAACCAAGGGAGAGCAGGTGGCTTAATTAAAACATGGCGGCGTCATGTATTAATAGCACACAAAATAATCATGGAGTGCTGAAATCCGCCAGAACAATAATACCAAGAAGGGGAAGGAAAAAAAACTTGTCAGAGGGCGTTAAAAAAAAAAAACTCGCAAAAAGGGCAAAATTGGTTATTTTAATAGATTGCCATTTATTGCCCTTATCGGCAAAAAAATAACCCTCCTGTCAGTCATCAAAACCGCGCGTTCAGTGCATTGCACAGGCAGTGAAGTGAAGGCTGAGCGGTGCATTCCCGGGCCCCCTATGCACGGCTGCCAAAGTTGATAATGCGGCTCAGATAGTGATCAGATTAAAAGTACGCACATGATCCCGCGCTAAAGCATTTAATATGCTGGCAATGCAACCTGCAATTACTCCTCCCTGTAATCACCAATATCTCCAGCAATAAACAGTCTGTAGCTTTCAAACAATGAGACCAAATGGAAGTCATTCGCAAGCATAAAAACAGGGCCACCGCTGCTGCATCACCATTGCAAATGCTCCTGCTGCTCCTACTGCTGCTCAGTGTTGCCAGACTGGGCGGTTACTCGCCCAATTGGGCTACTTGGGAAGGCAGTCTGTGGGTAAAAACGGGAAAAATTGCCCATTTGGCTTTTTTTACTGCAGTTTTATGTCCATAGAAATCAATGCAATTTGTTGAAACTGGGCGGAATTTAGCGCATTTTGCCGGTTTTATGAGATTCATTAGGGCGGGATTTGATCAGACACACCTGGCAACACTGCTGCTACTGCTGCACACGGCTGTAATAGTATAGCGCAGGTAATTGAATCACACACCAGGTAGCTGAGGCTTATGATTCAGGCAATATTGATTTTACAAGACATGACATACAGTGCTGTGCCGTGCGATCCCCATAAGGCGTGCGTGCCATCCCTGCACCTATGTTTCATGCATTTCAACAAGGGACTCCTACTGCTCAGGGGTGCCGACAGGGGGGGGGACAAAAGGGTCAGTTGTCCCAGGCCCAGGGAGAGAGGGGGGGGGCAGAATTGGGTCCTCATTACATTGTATCTATTGGGCTGGGAGACCCTTTCAGATAACTTTGTCCTGGGCCCTGACAAAGCTGTTAGCGGCCCTGCCTCCTGTTCAGAGGGTCCGCTGGGTATACTGTACAGCACGGCATGTTGCGCAGAGACACAACGCGACACAACGCTGCCATCAGATGTATTTTTACACACCATGTACAAAACACACACAGACTACACACACCGGTACAGTACATGCATGCGCTCACACGCTCACACATGTGTTTGTACACTTGCACACATAGACACACACACACAAAGATACAGATACACAAATAGCCCATTGATTGGGAGAGTGCCTTCCTTGCCTTAACACTTGTTTTTGCTTTCCTTTTAAAATACATCAAATAACACAAGAAAAAAGGCGTGTCAAGTGCAGCTGCAATATGTGACACGTGCAACATGTACAGTACAGCACAGTATCTCAGAGAAATATTTATAACCGTGTCCATGTGTTATAGATGACAAACACTCGCTTGTTGGCTGTGCTGAGGAAAGTTAACTGGATGGTGCTCTGAGAGAAAACAGTCCAGGCAGCTGCTGACTTAACAAGAGGAACAAGACATGTTCAGTCTTCTTCCTCTGTCTTTGTTTGACATCGACATTTCATGAAAACCGCTACAACAGGTGCATAACCTACTAGAGAGCATACATGATTATTCAATGTCAAAGAAGAAGACTGCATCCACACAACCTAGCTTCAAAACTTTTGACTGGTGTTGTTCAGACATTTCCATCTGTGTCTTTGTGTGGGTAGCCTACCCTATATTTGTTTTTACCCAGCAGCATTGCAGCTAACGTGAAACACAAGGCATATTAATGACTGCACAGCACAGAAAAAAATGTTGATGGTTAAAACATGATTTGATCATCTTTCAAGTTTGGGAAAGAGTTAGAGTTCACTAAACACAAATCTTATCTGTTGGCATGAGACACTCCAATCCAAACCTATCCCTCCACTCATTACAAGTTGAAGCCTTTGTGTGCATACAGCATGCCGGAATTAATGGTAAAAGAGCACATGTTGCTCTGATCCGCACCCGGTCACTGTGAAGTGTTATCTAATGAGGGCCCTGTCTCAGACCTTGTTAGTTACAAACCAGTCTAATACCCAGCAGCAGGGCCGGTTCTAGTCAGTTTAGTGCCCTAGGCAAGCACCCTCTTTGCATTTCATGTATTTTGACATCTGCAAACATAGTGTCAAACATCTGATTGAGTGCAGCTGATAAATAGTGAGTGCCTATGAGAAAATATTGTCACATTTTGAATTTCTAGAAATAGAAATTTTTAGCTGCAAACCTTACTGGACTTTGGTCATAGTAAATATGAGTTTATTACTTGGTAAGTATTCATGAAAAGACCAAATTTGGCAACAGGCAGCAGAGTTTCAATGAGCAGCAGAGTTTCAATACCTACTCTGGCCACCATCCTAGCACACCTTGAATGGGTATCTGCTTATGGTGAAACCTGTCCAAACTGTTACTGCCACATTAATCACAATATGATAACATTTCAGTTGGAATGGAAGTGAAATGAAGACTGATAGCCAATGTTTTCGTCCGCCTCACTAAAAAGACATGCAGTAGGGAGCTTACTTTGACGTGTCTTGATGGAATTAATTATTGCATACAAGACGAGGAAATGTCGACTAAATAACTTGGTAGGCCTATATGCCATATGTAAGGAGAAGTAAGGAGCATTGTGACATCTAGTAAAACACATTACTGCAAGTCGTAGAATAATGTTCTTGTAAAGCGCAGGAGTGCACTCACGCATCAGAAAATTAGCATGTGCAGCCTATTTCACACCGAAAAAAAACCCACTCCTGCTACCTTGTGTGCTTTAATTTAGAACATTTGTATGAATATTTCACGCAGAATTGTTTAAGAGAATCAAAAGCACTGACCCTTTAAATGTAATGAAAATGTAAAAATGTAATTATCTCAACCCAACACCGCTCCGGCGGGAGCGCATGCCGTACCTTCAGGCACAATGTCCCCTTTTTTCGATTGCAACAGGCTAGTCAGACATAATGTCACATGACGCAATACTGGTGCCAGTTATTAACGGAGGGAGGCTGAAGTATGACAGGGCACTCTCCCTCTCTCACATCACTAAGCTAGAAACACTCATTTCCAACTCCCCGAGCAGGAGAGGAGAGAACAGTCATGGCTGTTTCCTTTTTTTACCGCCTCTTTTCTCCAGAGGAATAAAAAAACAACAACAACAGTTGTGGTCATTACTGGTGTAGTTTCTAGTGCAGTTTATTTATTTATTTTACCCCATATCACCTTTTCGAGGGGGAAAAAACACCTCCGAGCTAGAAAACCTTTAGGGCTTCTGATGTGCATGTAGGCCTACATAATGAGATCAGAACACTCCCACAACTTCTGCTCTAAACACTTAGGCTTTCATATTAGCCCCGCGGCACCAAAGTCATTTGTTATGGTTTAACTGTGATTCACCTTATGAATCTGGGGCCTAGCATGAAATCAGAGCCATAAAATATACTGTATGTATCAGCACAATCGAGCTTCCTGGGTAATGTAATGCAGCAAAGCTGTTGTGCAATCCTCCCAACCAACTGGGCCATTATCATATTTTATTTAGACTCAAAGAGAAGGAAAAAAAAGAGTGCAGGCATTACAGTAATAAATATCAGCAAGAATAAGAATTAAATTAAAATCTAACCATCGCTGAGAGGAGGAGGCACAGTTACCATGGCGACTAGGACCTTAGTTGATCTTGTCTATGGCACACAACACAAGCTATGTTTGGGTCACTTGTCCTCACAAGGGTGTAACAAAAATACACAATGAAGAATCAGCCTAGAATGCAAAAGTGCCTTTATTGCAATCAATTCAGCACAACAGTCTAGGGTAGACAGCAGCATTGATTGCGTTCTATAATAGCCAGGCATTAAAAAAGTTTTTGAGTTCTACTGCATTACTGTTTCGAACTCACTGTTGTACCAGCTCCCCGATATTTGGAGGCTGAATGCAATCAAGCATCACGCCAGGCAGAGTCTCCTCTGGCATCTCCAAATAAACCTTGTTTTATTTCCAAAAATAGCTCCATTTTATACTGAAGCCCTTTGGCAGCAATTCAATTTAGCCAGCAGAACCGAGCGAATTTGGAAGAAACGGCAAACTACATACAGTGCACCACAAATTTGACCAATATCACACCGAGATTCTTGTCGTGGAATGCAGCTGCTCCCAGTTGTCAGGGCAAGGATTCAGAAAAAAAGAAATACAACCAACGAGCGCTTTGGGTGGTGTAGCAACAACATCTGCGGCTGATTCGGCCGGCGGTGCCTCCAGTGAGAGCCACTATGTTCATCTACACTAAAGGGCAACAGAGTGTTGCGGGGCAAACAACTCATTGGCTTGTAAGATGCCAAATGGACTCCGAAGGACTCCGCAGAGAAGCGGGCCCTGAAGTCAGGCTTTACTTCACACAGTGGTAGTAAATTAACTCTCTCCTGCCACAGTCAGCTCTCACTGATTTTTTTTTTCTCTTCCAATTACCATTTCAGCCAACACCAGACACCACCACCAATTTTGATGCTCCACCACCACAAGTACTGCCTAAATTAGGGTAATGTTATTATCATCTAATCTCATTTTCAACTCACCAGCAGTGAGTTCAATAACACCCTTGAAAAGGGCAATAGGGACTTATAAAAGCAGACATGCAGTATTGGAGGAGGAAAAAACAAGCTAACAACAGAGCTAAAAATAAAACCACCTAGCTGCTGAAATTATGTTTGGCTGCTGGGTTGGTCCAGTATTGCATCGTTAGAGATAACCAAATAGATTTCAACACTCTGTTTAGATTTTTTTTTAAATTTGTATCTGACAGTGATGCTAAGAACGTATAGCCAGGCCATGCCCCCTCCTAGTGACGCAACACCTTCAGCGTTGCTTCTAGTCAGGCCAGGAATAATTCAAATATCATTTCTGAGCTCCAGAAAAATACTCCCAATTTGTCGGGAAGCAAACAACCAGTAGCCAACCAAGGGAGGCGGGTCAACCATGCCTTTTGGGAAATGTTCATTGTTATGCTCTTGGTCAGACCGAGTCTCGAAGACAGTTTAAAGTCGATGATAATCAGGCTAGTGCCAGACTCTCCGTGATGTAACTCTGGTGTGCACGTTTCTGGACAGCATCACTGCTAACTAGTTAGCAACTTCGTAGGTTGTCAATGGGAAATCGCATTGCAACCAAGTTGCAAACTTACTGTAGCAAAGACCCAGTCGAGAAATGTACTCCTGGCTTGCCAAGCTATCTACAGCAAACTAGTGAGCAACTTAGTAGGTTGGCAATGGGAAATTGCATTGCAACCAAGTAAGTTGCAAACTTACTGTAGCAACGACTCAGTCAAAAACGTAGGCCTACCCCTGGCTTGGCTTGGCTTGCCAGGCTATATAACTGCTCAAATTCAACAGCAGCACCACCCGTCCATGGGCACAGGCATTGTTTTCGTACTGTAAGTGCACACTGAAGTAGTCCATCATAGTGGCTGCAGTGACAGGCACAGCTTACACTGCGGCAGGGAGGGCTGTTCGTAATGAGTGACAGAACGCGTCAAGAGTGACTGACAATGCCCAAGTTGCTCATTCTGCCGCCATTAAAAAAAAAAACAGGTCCTGGTGCGGGTGCGCACCTGTCACTTGATCCCACAGCAACCTCCATATTCATTGCCGGCAACAGATGTTGTGCTGTAGCGAGATCTATCTAATCAGCGTTGGGGGGGTGCGGGCTAGAGCGCGATGCAAAAAAGCCTCCCCGCTGTCTGAAACAATGGGAGGCTCCCTGGCATTTGATTATCATTAGCGGACGCCCAATGCAGCACACCACCCCTTCCTCCGCAACCAGATGAAAAAGCGTCAGGCCTCCTCCACGTGAGTGAGAGTTCACACAGTAACACAACAGAGGTCGTGGTTGACATGCTGAGAGCGGGGCCCTCTAATGTCAGCATTCAAAGGGGCCAGGTTATCTGCATACACACTATTAGCCCCTAGCTGACTGATATGAGTAAGCACTCACCGAGCTAAAAACAGAAACCCCATTGTGCTGCCCTCACAAGCTTGTTGTCAAGGTGCTTCAGTACTTCTTCTTCTTCTCTCTCTCTCTCTGTCCTTCAGTCTCTCTCTCTCTCTCTCTCTCTCTCTCTCTCTCTCTCTCTCTCTCTCTCTCTCCCTCAGTCTCTCTCTCTCTCTTTCTCTTTGTCTCTCTCTCAGTCTCTCTCTCTCTCGCTCTCTCTTCCTCTGCCCCCCCCTCCCCCCACTCCACCCCTCTCTCGCTCTCTCCTCTTCCCTCCCTTCCTGAAATGACTGCAGCATCAGTCGGCTGTCTACCAGCTATATTATTTGTCTGGCTTTCAAGGACAGCAGAAAAAAGAAAAGAACAAAAATAAAAAAAACTGAAAACATAAGAAAGTATTGTACAGGTGGTGTGTGATCCTGACCATTTCTTTTTTCCTCTCATATACAGTGAAACTCAAAAGATGGATGTGTAAATATAAACATTCTCTCCTCTTTTTCTCTCTCTCTGGGGTCACATAATGTATTCACATTCATCTCTGAAATGGCCTACTTCAAGCTGATTTATTTATTTTGCATTGATTATACGTTTCGTGCAGTTTTTGCCATTGTGCTCAGCTCACGAACGGAATCTCCTGTGCAGTCGCTGCTGAGTGCAATTCACTCTGACACTGCCGTTAAGAACACAAATCATCCCCTCATCACCTCTTGTAGACAAGCCAACACATACATCTTTTGACAAGCTGGACAACACATCAACAACAGCAACCGTATACCGTACCGTACAGCAAAGATGATCACAGAGCCATTCATAAAAAATACATGTACCGTATAGCTCCTCCTTGATGGATGCGGCTCAATTTGTTATGTGTTGTAACATTGCAGGTAACAACTACATAGGAGTTTCACTCTGCTTTGAAATTTCATCCTGCCGTACACATATATCGAATGAGAGGAATCTGAATGTACTGCACTGTATCAAGTCAAGTCAAGTCAAGTCAAGTCAAGTCAAGTCAAATAGGCTTTATTGTCAATTTCTTTACAGCTGGTCATACAAAGAATTGAAATTACGTTTCTTACTTTCCCATCCAGACATAGACATAGACAATTAGACAGAGACAGTACACATACATTACACCTAGAGTACCTACACACTACACATACAGACATATAAAGTGCAAGAATAGAAGAAATACGTAGAACATAGTATAAGTGAAGTCTAATAAAAAATTGGCAACAGGAGAATGTTTTTTGTAATCCTCATTAGGCTACCTAGTTTCTAAGCAGTGAGCTAAGAGATTTCCAAGGCTGCGTACTGCAAAGGTTCATTCAGCATGGTGATTTTTCTTTTCTTTTCTGGAGGACTCAATTAATTTATTCCAAGCTCACTGGAGATGATGGAACTTCATTATTTTTCCCAATACCTACAGTACAAATGTCCCTGAATCTGATAAGTCACCGATAAGAATCAAATCTGTCATAATCATTCATGAAGGGGGGGCACAGCGCGCTAAGTCCCCCACATTTGGGCTTGCATGCCCACGGGGACCCCGGTTCGAGTCCGACCAGGGTCATTTCCCGATCCTGCCCCATCTCTCTATCCCAAAGGCTTCCTGTCTCCTCTCATACTATCCTGTAACAATAAAGGCCAGAAAAGGCCCCAAAATACTTTAAAAAATGAATAATAATAATAATAATAATCATTCATGAAGATGAAATATTTTCCAGGGTATTATTCTGTCTGGCTGTCACAGTTCTCTATTAGTTGTGGCAAAGATTACTACAGCCAGTTCCAGGGCAATGCTGATTTGCATCAGGGTAGGCAGATGTTAGCCTGATTATCATCGACTTTCAAATCTCTTCCAGACTTGGTTTGACCAAGACCATAATAATTAATGCTTCCCAAATGGCATGATTGACCTACCTGCTACTGGTTGACTGGGGTCCGACTAAGTGGGTGGAGTTCCCGTTTTTTTCGGGAGATCAGAAACAATATTTGCATTGCTCTTGGCCTGACTAGCAACGCCCAAGGTGTTGCATCACTAGTAGGACGTGGCCTGGCTTGGCAGATGTGCTACCAACTGAGCAAAAAGCCAGACTGCACTGACGCCATGCTACTGTAAGCCTCCAACATTTGGGCTTGCATGCCCTGGGGACCCAGGTTCGAGTCTGGCCTGGGTCATGTCTAGCCTGGGAACTCTCATAGAGCTCGAAAGTCCCGCCCCTTAGTTCCGCATTTCACGGGACCTAAGCTGACCATCTACAACATAGTAGCGTGTAAATATCTTCCGATCACAGTCATTATATGCGCTGGGCTCCAAATATGCTGGTTAAGAGGCTAGATAAAGATTATTCATGCAGAAGCATCAATGTTTTGTTCCGAGGCCGTTTGCATGAAAAATGTGAAGAAACACAGCTTTCTAAAAAGTTTGGGGGTTCGTACGAAAAATTACCAAAAATATCAGAAACAACATATGTGGAGCTCGTGACACAACTCAAAGGGGATCGAAATATCATTTTAATACCGCCATTGGATTACATGCTATGATTTTCGGCTAAAAACGCTGTTGAGGTCCCATGAAATCAGAGGAAGTGACGTCACTTTCCAGCTCTATACTGCCTTTAGTTCTACTACACAATCGTTTCGATCTCATCTGTGATTAGGTCAGGTGGTTACCAGCAGAGCCATCTAATAACAGAGTTGCGCAAACCGGGGACCAGGAAGTCGGTTGGTGATGTGATTCGCGTAGATTAAAATGTTTCTTAACAGTAAACTTCTGTTCGTTGGAAACTAACACAGAACCATCACATACCAAACAAAGATTAAGTACAAACAAATTACATTACCTTTACCACATTTTCTGTGTTCTACGGCCACCTCCTGGAACTAAGTAACTTCTAATAGAACTAAAGTCAATGGGGATTTCCATGTTAACGCTCCGTGAGGCTCCATGAGAGCCGCCATTGCTGTGGAAAGATTGGTCCATAGAGGTCTATGGGAGTGGCGTAACTCTGATATTAGATGGCTCTGGTTACCAGGCAAGTCCCAACCTTGACCCTTGAGCCCTTGATCTCTCTGTCTGTCCCACTGATTTCCTGTCAATGTCTACTGTCCTGTCATCAATAAAAGCACAAAACACCCATAAAAATACCGTAAGACTGCTCGCTCATGTCCATGCAATACCATACAATAGATGCCACGGGTTTTTTCCGCTTCCATGCACGTACTGCCACCCTACACTTATGAGATTTACAAGGTGTTAACGTGTGGGAGATTAATTAATGTTAATAATTCATATATTGGCCGGGCCTTGCGAGGAGCAATCACGGAGCAGTCAAGGACACTCCCTACTGTTTCTTTATGAGCAGGGCCGGATTAAGATGGGCTGGGGCCCCTAGGCTACAGGTTTATGGAGGCCCATACAGAGGGCAAATTTGGCCTTCTTTGCATAGCCAGCGTAATAATTCCAAGATGGGCATTAAGAAAAACATATTTGCAGACAACATGTTCAGTGCTGCTCTTGTGAGAATCCTGCCCTCCACTTCCCCCATCCATCCCCCTTTGGTAAACCCAACGGAACCTCTGGCAGGTGGGGGCCCCTAGGCTGCAGCCATATCTAGCCTGTGGGGGGGGCCCTGGCAGATGGGGGCTCCTAGGCTGCAGCCATATCCGGCCCTGTGTATGAGGTGTCAGGAGGGAGGTTTATTAACTGCCTGTCCACACCAAGCTCTGTTAGCTAGCATCCATTAAAACTGCATCTCCCACTCCCATCCCAGTCAGGGGGTACAATTGTAACCAAGGTCATCCCACATGGCCCAGGACAAATCAGTGCAGGCAATGGAAGAGAGGGAGTACACATCCTATTTTAAGCCGAGGCTGTGTAAAAAAACAAAACGATTTTGGATGTTTTATTTTAATTTGTACAAAAATAGATTGAGAAGTCCAAAAAAAGATGATACAAGAGATAAAAGATTTGTAAAAGATTAAACAGTGTTTGAAGCAAGTTGATCTGACATTTATAAGAAAACATGATGATTACAAAGATACGACAACATTTATTTGATTCTTGATATTATTAGCAACTACGTAGATAGACTTATTATGAATAAACAGGACATTTCATGTTGTCAGGTTTCATACATTATGAAGAAACCATAAAAATGATGGTCATAAAAAATAATCATATTTATATTTTATGGCGGTGCACTGAATTTTAATCGCCTCGACATCATATGTGATATGTCATGTATCAAATAAAATATATGTTTTATACGAGAACGTGTCACACATACCAGAGTTGTCTTTCCATCACACATCTTTAAGGCTGTCATAGACATCATTAAACATGTCAGGGCTGCCTTTTAGAAAAATCCACCCAAACATTTAAAATATGCTCATACTCATCTTACCACAAATTATGAAACTGATGATCTGTCTAAAAAAATATTGCACACATGACACTGTTGTGCAGTGAAATTAATCTCTATGGGAAATAAAATTCATCATTTCAATTTCAGGTATTATTATTACAAGATGTTTGGATAGTGACTCTGTCATCTATTTATTTATGTAATTATTAATGCTCTCATGTATTATTTACATGGCTGAAGCCTTCATCTCTGCATGCACACATATGGTGGCTGACACAGCGTACGCGGCCCTCCTATAGAGCATGGGGCCGTATAATGCACGTGTACATGGGGAGCGCACGCTGAGATGCATACATTTACATGACAGGACAATCCAGGGGCTTGTTTCTGTCTGTGCATACAGAGTAAGGTCATGGCCTCCTGTCTCTAAATCCATACAGTATGTCATTACGTAAGCAAGAACACAAACAAACAAAAAAACAAAGTAACAAGCAAACAGCGACTGAAGAGAGAAGCTGGAGCACACTGCAGCTCAGAGTTTTAAAGGTGCACTGTGTAAAGATTTTAATCATTTATTTCCTGAATTCATGCTGCTCATTCACAAACGTTCATAAAATGAAAAAAGGAAAAACCGCAATACCGATGCTGTAAATGAAGTAAATGGGAGTAAATGAAGTAAAATGAAAGTAAATGGGAGCATCGGTGTTACGGTTTTTCCTTTTTTCATTTTATGAATTTAACGTCTTTTGAACCTGCACCCGAAAAGCATCTGGATGTGCGTGAGATTGGACTTTGATCATTCACAAACGTTACCTTTTTTCATGAATACTTACTGAAACAAACCATCAAATTTGTAAGTATTCATTTTGACTTCGAAAATGGCGCTTTTCCTACTTCCTTCTTCCATGTCCGCCATTTCAGATTCATGTTCCTGATTTGATTGACAGTTAGAATTCTTTTTGAATTCTTTTGATTGACAGTCAAACACAAACCGTCGTCCTATCAGTGCTTGTTGTCAGCATGGCTAAGGTGCAAATGCGTCAACTTAGAGTGGCACAATCCTCGCAGATCAATTGCAGATGCTTCAAAACCGTTAAAAGGAATACAACAGAAGCAGCACGCTGTCCTTGTACTATATACATCAGTGGGTGCCACAAACACCCGGGACCTGACTAACGTTTCAATGTGTAATGTTTCAACATCTTCAGAGACTGTTGTGAACGCTAGTCAGGTATTTGCACCTAATTAATGGTTAAAACTTTCAGCAGCAGTGTGCTCCAGCATCTCTCTTCAAACAAATGAAAACACTTGTCATCACTAGGCTGCTCTCAGTGTTGCCAGATTGGGCTGTTTCCCGACCAATTGGGCTGCTTAGGATGGCTGTGTGGGTAAAAATGGCATTTAGCAGAAGAACCCGCCCAATTTTTTGCCATAGAAATCAATATTTTGTGCTTCTAGGCAGGTTTTTAGCATTTTTTGGGCTGGAAATCATCAGCCTCATCTGGCAACACTGGCTGCTCTGCACTTGTTTGATGCCTGGACCATAGTGTGTAGTTGTGCACTGTACTGTGCTCTACTGCGGTGCACAGGGAAAAGGGGCTGAAATCAGACAGATGCTAGAGCTGCACAGAAGGGCGTGCCGTGCCGTGCCGTGCCGTGCGTGGGCACTGCTGCATCGTGACAGCGTCTTACATATATGTATGTAGCACAATACATACATCCTGTGTCCTTTGTTCGCTCTGTGCCAGAGGCGGAGGCATGGAGGCGGGGCAAGCAGGGCATTTGCCCCTGGGCCCAGGGCCGTCTCATATTAGTGGTGGGTGCCCTTGTGGCATGACCTTGGCAGGCTGCATGAGAGCCTTTATCACTGTGTTGCCCTAGGGCCTTGAGTACAGTCGCTCCACCACTGGTCTGCACAAGGGAATGGTGCTGTAATGTTCATGATTCACAGTATTGTGTTCATTGTTAATTCTAGCCACAAGGTGGTGCAAGTGGGAGTTCAAGTTCAAGTTAGAAAAGGGGGAAGCGGAAGACAGATAGAAAAGGGAAACCAGAAGGCGCAAAGCAGAATCTGTAACAGGGTTTTGAGAATGAAGTAAATAAGTAATAGTTCACTGCATTTGTTGTCCTGGTCGTTCATTCAAGAACTTTACACTGGCGACGAGGATACAGACGGATGAAACATGGCTACAGCATTACCACCGTTCCCGAGTTTTAACGTAGATGAGGAACAAAACGCATCCATCCGATGGAAGAAGTGGCTGCAACGGTTTGAGAATTTTCTGATTGCACTAAACATAAAGGATGAAACGCGGAAACGTGCTATGCTTTTACACTATGCTGGAGAGAGAGTACAGGACATCTTTGACACTCTTGAGGACACCGGGGAAGCAAAAGACTACGAGAAAGCGACAAAGGCACTCAGTGAGTACTTCTCTCCCCAAACTAACACTGAATACGAGACTTACAAATTCAGACAGGCTAAACAACTAACGGGAGAAACACTTGACTCGTATCATGTGCGACTACGGCACTTAGCATCAACATGCAGTTTTCCTGATGTTGAAAGGGAGATCAAAACCATGATAATTCAGACATGCACGAGCAATAAATTGCGACGTCAAGCACTACAGAAACCCGAGTTGAAATTGAAGGAACTGCTGACACTCGGTAGAACCATGGAACTTGCTGATGTTCAAGCATCAGGCATGGAACAGACAACAAGACAGGTAGTGGGAGAACAATTACGAGACGATGTCATGGCTATAGGAATGAGAAGGGGACAGGAAAGAAAATGTTATAACTGTTCTGGGCCCTTTCCTCACCGGGAGGGCACAGTATGCCCAGCGCGAGGGAAAACATGCAACGCGTGTGGAAAGCAGGGACACTTCAGCAAATGCTGTCGCTCAACGCGTCCGACAAACAACACTAGAGGGCGCCAGAGAGTTCACTACGTGCACACTGGTGGAGATGGCAGCGTCACACCTCAAGCATCAAGCAGTGCAGCAGATACAGAGTCCCCTGACGAATATGTGTACACAATTGGTAGAGCAAAAACAAATCTCCCACATGCAAAAGTAAAAATTAAGGACAGCAATGTAAGAGTGATGCTTGATACCGGGGCAACTGTGAATATCATAGATGAAGCCACCTATCAAACACTAAGACATCAACCTCCACTCACCAAATGCACAGTTCCTATCTTCCCATATGGCTCATGCAAACCCCTACCTACCTTAGGGAAATTCACTTCACTAATAGAATCCAAGTCGAAACTTACAACAGCCACTTTCCATGTACTCCGAGGCAACAATGGCAGCTTACTTGGCTATGACACTGCCAGTCAGTTGGAACTAATCAAAATCGCTAACACGCTCCTTACACCACAGAAATCAGTGCAGCCCACAAAAGACCCCCACCACACAACGTCAGATGCTGTGGAACACCTGCTCAATGAGTACGCTGATCTCTTCCAAGGGATAGGAAAACTAAAAGACTTTCAGGTTAAACTACATATAAAG
Source organism: Engraulis encrasicolus (assembly GCF_034702125.1). Lineage (NCBI taxonomy): Eukaryota > Metazoa > Chordata > Actinopteri > Clupeiformes > Engraulidae > Engraulis > Engraulis encrasicolus. The sequence goes on along the minus strand of NC_085880.1, from coordinate 43,668,751 downwards.
AAAGATATTCCTCCAGTCACGCAATCTCACCAAAGAGTGCCATTTCATATCAGAAAAAAAATTGAAACTGAATTAAAACGCTTAGAGGCCCTTGACATCATTGAGAAGGTGGATGGGCCCACTCCGTGGGTTTCTCCAATTGTTCCCGTTCCCAAGCCAAAAGACCCTGAAGCAGTGCGCATTTGTGTAGACATGAGGATACCAAATGAAGCCATCGAACGAGAAAGACATATCACACCTACAGTAGACGATGTCATACAAGCACTTAATGGAGCTCGATTCTTCTCAAAACTGGATTTGAATTGTGGCTATCACCAGTTGGAGCTGGAGCCATCATCACGATACATCACAACATTCTCCACTCACGTAGGACTGAGAAGATACAAACGACTGAGTTTTGGAGTGTCATCAGCAGCTGAAGTGTTTCAAAATGCTGTTCAGCAAGCCCTAGATGGTATCCCAGGAGTCATTAACCTGAGTGATGACATTCTAGTGTTCGGCACGACGAAGGCTGGCCATGACGCATCCCTAAGAGCAACATTTCAACGTCTGAAAGAAAAGAACCTAACCTTAAACAAGGCCAAATGCTCCTACGCACAAACCACTCTGGATTTCTTTGGATACACATTCTCCGATGGAGGCTTTTCACCTGATCCGAAAAAGGTCCAGGCACTACATGATGCTGCTGCACCAACCAATGCTGGCGAGGTTCGCAGTCTTCTTGGCATGGCAAACTACAGTGCCCGATTCATCAAAGATTTCGCCACCATAACACAGCCTTTAAGAGCACTCACAAAAAAGAATGCATGCTGGAAATGGACAGAAGAACATCAAAAATCTCTGGATACGCTAAAACAAAGCCTGTCAAATAATGCAGTCATGACCTACTTTGACCCATCCAAAGTGACTGAACTAGTAGTGGATGCCAGCCCTGTGGGCCTTGGAGCCGTGTTGGCGCAGAGACGAAGCCCACATGAACCAGCCAGGGTGGTCAGCTATGCAAGCAGGGCTCTGTCGAACATTGAACAAAAATACTCACAAACAGAACGAGAGGCCCTTGCTATTGTGTGGGGCTGCGAACATTTTCACATGTATCTATATGGGGCACCATTTACCCTTGTGAGTGACCACAAACCACTGGAATGGATTTTCAACAACCCCAAGTCTAAGCCACCTGCTCGTATTGAACGCTGGAGCCTACGTCTCCAACCTTACAACTACAGAGTTCATTACAAAGCTGGCAAAGGCAACCCTGCAGATTACATGTCCCGCCACCCTGCAGACGTGTCGCATATCTCTGTAGGTGCATCACATGCTGAACAACAAGTGGAGGAATATGTTAACTTCATTACTGCGAATGCTGTCCCCAAAGCCATGACACTCAATGAAATTCAGGAGGCAACAACAGCTGACCCCACACTGGGCACAATAATCAATTTTATCAAACGAAACTCCTGGCACTCACTGTCTAAAACACAAGATTTTGCTGATGGGGTAGATGTTCATGCCCTGAAATCGTTCTACAAAGTCAAAGATGATCTGACTGTGACAGCCACTGATGACACTGTACTACTGGGCAGAAAAATTGTTATACCCCACTCTCTACAGTCCAGGGCCATATCGATTGCGCATGAAGGCCATCAGGGCCTGTGGGGGTCAAGACAAAAGAAACTGATTAGAGAGAAGGTTTGGTTCCCTGGCATTGACAGACAGGTGGACACCATGATAGCTGGGCTGCATCCCATGTCAGGCGGTTGTAGTCACTCACACACGAGAACCTCTTGCATGTCTGAATTGCCATCAATCACCATGGGAAAAAAGTCAGCGTTGACTTCTGTGGTCCTTTCCCCTCTGGTGATTACCTTTTAGTGGTCATTGATGAGTACTCCAGGTATCCAGAAGTAGAGATTGTGCAGTCCACATCAGGGAAGGCCACTATTCCCAAACTTGATAAAATGTTTGCAACATTCGGAATCCCCCTAGAGGTCAAAACAGACAATGGCCCGCCCTTTCAAGGCTCAGAGTTTGCGGAGTTTGCAGCTTACTTAGGTTTCAGACACAGAAAAATAACTCCACTTTGGCCGCAGGCTAATGCAGAGGCCGAACGCTTCATGCGCACAATTCAGAAGGCCATAAATGCAACACATGTGGAACAGCGTCCATGGAAACAGACTTTGTACACTTTCCTTCGCAATTACCGTGCCACACCTCACTGCTCGACCGGCTTGGCACCTGCTGATGTGCTATTTGGGAGAGACCCCTTAGGATCAAGTTGCCTGATTTCCCCTGTACCCATCAAGTGCCCCAACTGCTACATCCATACAACGCACAGATTCCCTGGCAAGTCACGGATGAAATTTCATGCTGACAGGACGACGCGCCATACCACTCCATCGTCATTGAGGGTGGGTGACGCTGTCCTTTGTCGTCAAAAGAAAGATGGGAAGCTATGCCCTGCCTATAACCCCCACCCGTACAAAATCATTGCCATAAAAGGATCCATGGTGACAGCTAAAAACAACAATCACGTTATCACCAGAAACTCATCCCACTTCAAACCCATAACAGCAAATGGAAATCTCTCGACTCAACGAAGAACCATGAGTGGACAACAAGACCCCATGAACTGGACTGAAATCCTTCCTGAACAAACACCACAGCCCCCAGCCCCTGACCCTCCAGAGCCACAGTCACCTGACCGCAGATACCCAGTCAGAATGAACAGAGGGCCCCCATCATATCTCGCTGACTTTGAATAACACAGATAATTTCTTTCTTTCTTTCAAAAAAAAAAAAAGGAAGTGTTGTAATGTTCACGATTCACAGTATTGTGTTCATTGTTAATTCTAGCCACAAGGTGGTGCAAGTTGGAGTTCAAGTTCAAGTTAGAAAAGGGGGAAGCGGAAGACAGATAGAAAAGGGAAACCAGAAGGCGCAAAGCAGAATCTGTAACAGGGTTTTTGAGAATGAAGTAAAGAAATCATAGTTCACTGCATTTGTTGTACTGGTCGTTCATTCAAGAACTTTACAGGTGCTACTGTAGCATAAGAAAGCAGCACTATAATGTACGTTGTATTTAATGTATTGCATATAAATGTATTTAAAGATGCACTGTGTAATATTTTGAGTAGTTTATTTCCAGAATTCATGCTGCCCATTCACAAGTGTTTTTTTTTCATTAATACTTAGCCTACCAACACCATCAAATTCTATGTAGGCTATTCATTATGACTGGGAAAATGGCACTTTCCCTACATGAAAACAGGGATCTTCTCCATGGTCTGTAATTTTGAATTTCCAGAAATAGACATTTTAACAGCGAAGTGTATTGTACTTTGGTCATACTAGTAAATACTATTTTATTACTAAGTAAATATTCATGAAAATATCAAATTTGACAATTTGCAGCAATGTTTCCAATGAGCAGCATAGTTGCAATACCTACTCTGGCCACCATCCTACACAGTGCACCTTTTACAGTAACACCTGTGTGATTGCAACACATACAGTCCAACAGCATGCACTGTGGCTGCAAATAATCCAATAATTGAGTGTCTGGCAGTGCTGACTCCACTGGTTCTGCTTATAGATGTCTAACTGCTGATAGCGCTAGCGGCGGCTACTGTCTTGGCCTTCCATTTACTGTTCAAAAGTTCAGACTATTTTTAGAGCAAGAAATGGCTTCATTACAGCGTGACCTTGGCAATAAAGTACGGCTCGTACAATGAAGTCATCCACGGCACCTAATAGTCCTAAATAAATGACTTGGGGAGGAAGATGGAGAGATCCATAGGGGTGTTGTAGCTGAAGTATAAGGATGATATTAGCCAGAGTTAAATGTCAGCCTTGGTGGAAACATAAAGCATTAGTTTTATGTTCCATGAATGTCAGTATTCCTTTATAGACTTTCAAAGTACATAATGGTATCGTGACCAAAATGTTGGGAGAGAGAGGAGAGAAAGAAATGGCCGGCGAGGATTAAAGGAAGCAGCCAGCCTTTCTTTGGCCCGTCGCTAACTAGCAGAGGACAGCAGATGGGAAGAGAGGTGTTGGGAGATACACTGTCATTTATCAAAATCTGGTTTCATAACGTCGGGGAGGTACATTTTAATGAACCTGAATATTTTGTCTGATGTTTAAATTGGTTACTCATACTGTCTGTGTCTCTTTACTCATGGTATAGGATCCTCTACTGCTTAAGCAATGTCCTGCACCACTATACATTGACAAAAAGGAAAATGGAGAAGGAAAAGGTAACGCAATGTATCCATGCAGGTATGGTTCCCCACTGAAGACAAAATAACAACAACAACAACAACAAAAAAAAGGGAGGGGGGGATCAGTATAACTGCAGTAAAAAAAAAACCCTCTGACTGAACTATTCTCTCTTTTACGATTCAGATTTTTCATTCAGAGTGAGTTGAAAAAAGAGAAGAAAAAAAAACCCTACAGCAACACTGTACTGTAGCGTCGCCGTATAGCTGTACTGCACCTGCTCTCTGCTGTGTTGTTGTGGGGTGAGAGGAGAGGGGGGTTCTCACACGGCTGCCAAAGAGGGAGAGGGAGGCAGGCGGTGAATCTGGAGCAGCCCTTTCAGGCCCTAATCAAGGCAGCGGAGGAGGAGGAAGAGGAGGAGGAGGAGGAGGAGGAGGGGAGGAAGAGGAGGAGGAGGAGGAGGAGGAGCTGTTTACACGTAGATGGATATTTTTTAGAAAACGCAAATCAGTTCTGGTCTCTCGTTTATACATTAACAAAGTTTTAGAAATCGGCATTCAAAAGTCAGTTTAAAAATATAGTATTCCCCTTTCAGGAGGCCAAAACACACCTGTCACAATGGAGTTTTTATTTTCTCCACATGAAATTCTTATACATAAAAATATCTATATTTAAAAATATCTGCACATGTGTAATCAGCACCTGAGGCTTCTTGGGGCTGGTAGATGCACTTACACCAGCTAACCTGTAGAGGACTCCAAACCTTACCAATCACAGAGGAGCTGATCTGCTGGATGAGTTTCTCTCTCTCTCTCTCTCTCTCTCTCTCTCTCTCTCTCTCTCTCTCTCTCTCTCTCTCTCTCTCTCTCTCTCTCTCTCTCTCTCTCTCCTTCTCCTTCCTCTTCTTCTTAGATGCCACACTGTGTCTGGACTGGTTTACATTTGAAGGCAGATTGAATGCACTTTGCAAAGCATTGATTGTGTGGCTGAAAGAAAATACCTGCATGCATTCCCTCTTGGGCAATGGCTTTCACCACAATCAGATCTGGATGTCATTTCCTGTTTCACCAAATATCAAAATATATAAATAAAATATGTAGCCTACCAGTTCATAAGTATTGACTTGCGTCAGTGCTTGATAAACGAAATAAACGGACCGCATATTTACGCATTTGCATGAAACTGACAGCTATGTCTGAGTCCATGAGCTGCCAATCTCCCTCACTGTGTCTATGTTTAGATTCATAAAAATAAAGAAACAAACAAATAAATAAATGACAGGGCTCTGCTTTTTCTCCTGGGATCTCCTTTTGGCGGTCTGTCTTGTTGAGTCTCCACAATAAAGTGCAGCCCCCTATCGCCCTATGCAGCCCAGTGACTTGTGATCTTATCACTCACACCCAACCCCAACCGACACACACACACACACACACACACACACACACACACACACACTCAGTCACACACACACACACACTACACACACACACACACACACACACACACGCACGCACGCACGCACGCACGCACGCACGCACGCACGCACACTACACACACACACACACACACACACACACACACACACTCAGAGACACACACACACACACACACACACACACACACACACACACACACACACACACACACACACACACACACACACACAAACACACACACACACACACACACACACACACACACACACACACCCCAGACGGGTTCTGTAGGGCCCATTGATCCTGCCAGGAAGTCCATTCCAGTCCTTGCTTGAGCCGCGGGCATTTGCATGCCAATGAAAGGCCCTGATGTGTGTGAAGGCTCCCATTGATTAGAGTAACGCCATCCCCAGTACCCAGTACGCAGTTGCTGCCTCCCGCCACCGACACATCATGTGTGTGTCTTTCAGGACCCAAGCGCCTTTTTTATTTATTCATCATTTTTTTCTTACTTTCTTTCTTTTCTTTCGTTCTTTTCTATCTTCTTTGCTGAGAAAAGGGCAAATGGCTGTTGAGGAGTCCTTGAGGACGAAGCTTTTTGAGCCGCTAATCTTCCTTCTTTTCTTATTTGCTGTTTATGTTTTTTTTTTTTTTTTTCGGATTCCAGAACTGGGGAATATTCATGGTTGGATCTGATAAGACTTTATTTCCTTTAAAAAAATTTTTAAAAAAAGATGATTGACTGGTGGGCAAATGTTTTCGCAGTTCACTGTGGCAGCAGCAATCATCTTTTTTAAAGAAATATATTATCGACTGTAAGTTAATTTGTGCTTTATGAATAATTCTTCATTTTCAGATGTTTTATGAAGTTTTGAGAATCAAAACACAGCTCCACCACATTTAAGTTTGGCCTAATGTCAGCTAATTCTTTCCAAGTAAACCCAAGTAAAGACAACATTGAGGATACTACCAAATTCTTTTTCAGACAGATAACATGAAAAAGGGAAACATATCAAATAGTAGGCCTATAGTCAGTTTTGTGAAAAGTCCTCTTCCTACCATCATGAAAATATATATGCAGACTAATACTCATTCATTAATCATGCAGAGACACCGACGCATTGAAACAGATGCAGACAGACAGACAGACAGACAGACAGACAGACAGACAGACAGACAGACAGACAGACAGACAGACAGACAGACAGACAGGCACAGACACACAGACACATACAGACACAGATACAGTGTAGACACAGACCCGTGCACGCACACAGTAATCAGCGCCACGCCATATCTTCTTTAAAGGTCTTTTTGAGGTTAACTATTCAGTTTTATATCCTACCCACTTAGGTTCACCATTAGCCCCCAACCTGAGCACATTACGGGCCTGACAGCAAAGCATCGAAGCAATCATTAGAATTCTAATTACTCCGAGAGGTTCAATGGACATTTCTCGGCCTACTCAGTTTGGGGGAAAACATTATATATACTTTTTACTTCTTTTGCACTGCATGATAGCCTTTTAAACTCCCCATGTAGTTAAGATTGTGATGTTTATATGCTGGATATGTTTTATTTGTATACAATGGTTAATAGAGTGATATAAATGATAAGATAGCACTGTTAACATGTAGGAGCCAGTGTGTATAGTAGAAAGTAGGGCTTTTTACGGTGATGCTGCACCAATGAATTATAAATGATGTGCTTTCCCTAGTATACTTGGTATTTAATGCTGTTATGAGGCAGTAACTGAAGGATGCTATATGCATTTCAGAGACTGGGGCTGGTATGCGCTGAGCGAAGAGCTACAGCATAGTACACATGGTTAAATTCCCCATTAAAAATGCAATGATGAAATCTGCTAATATAAAGTTGCAGAGAACACCATTGAGTCACCGAGAGGAGTAGACCACTTCGCTTTGCCTTGGACCAGCTGCTGATGAATGAATGGGATAATGCCATGTAAACTTATTCCATTAACGAACCCCAGTACTGTATGCAACTCTCTCTCTCTCTCTCTCTCTCTCTCTCTCTCTCTCTCTCTCTCTCTCTCTCTCTCTCTCTCTCTCTCTCTCTCTCTCTCTCTCTCTCTCTCTCTCTCTCTCAGTCAATGTCACATTTCATTAGCCTGAAATTTAGGTCATTGTCAAAATGCGTTTAACTGTTTCCCTGCTAAAGGTCAGCACTGGTGCCCTTCTGTTTGGTGATGACATTGAAACAAACAGGACAACAAAAACATCGTATGACTGGCATCACCAACATGGCACCCACAAAGTGCCAACTAAGGACATTAAAAAATAGTGAGAATAACAAGATTTTAGTCACAATTAATGTATTTGTTTTAAATATGAGATTATTTCTTCATAAACTTCAGAAATAACGAAAGGCAAATAATCATAGTGTGAGTTGAAAAGGATGTCAAGATACCGTTGGATGATTTTGAATGAACAAATAGCTCCTGTATAGGCCTCAGTAGACGTCTGGCACCCCTCACAGTCACAGGTTGCCTTATGATATGTATTTCACAATCTATCACCCCTTCAAAGGTCAAGTTCTGTAACTACGCCCTTGAAACTGAAAAAGAGGCCTTAAGAAGTCATAGTTTTAGTATGTATAGTGTAGTTACTGCTAATTTAATTAAAACACACGTTACACAACAATTAGTGCTGTGACGATATTGACTGTGACTTGTGATTAATCGTAATACGCAGTCACAATATTGTATCGTGATGCAAGGGCGCTGTATTGTGATGTGTCCTTTCAAAGTTATATTACCCTTTAGTCCAGAAGACAACTATGTGATATGATGTGATAGTGCTCCCAAGCTTATCATTTTTATTTTGAAACTTTATTATTAGCCTTTTGCAACCTATTCTATATATAACCTATCATAGTTATTATTAATACTTTTATTGTATAATGTTGGCAAAGGTGAATAAAGAAAATTAATGAAGTAAATGGCACAATGCATCGCAATAATACATGTATCGCAATGCATCATGATAGCATCACATCGTGGCATGTGTATCGTGATGCGCATCGAATCGTGAAGCCTTTGCCAATACCCACCCCTAACAACAGCGATACTTTGTAGAGAGTGTTTAAAGATGAGCTTCTTGCCTTTTATAGGCAAACTAGACACTTTGGCAGTGATGAGAATGAGAGAACAATACCCAAACAATAAAATGCACACGGCCACCCCGTCAGCCACTAGTAATGCCAATCACACACTCACACAAAAGGATGCTTTTGTTTTCCCTCTCAAACAGCACTCTTGTGAACAGCACAACACATGTGGTGGCAGACGAATGCTGGCTGCTGATTCAGACTCATAAAAACCCTCTTTCTCTCTCTCGCTGTCTCTCTGTCTCTCTCTCTTTCTCTCTCTCTCTACCTCATTCATTCTCTCTCTCTCTCTCTCTCTCTCTCTCTCTCTCTCTCTCTCTCTCTCTCTCTCTCTCTCTCCCTCTAACTCATTCACTCACTCACTTTCTCTCTCTATCTTTCGCTCTCTCTCTCTCTTTCTCTCTCTCTCTACCTCATTCACTTACTCGTTTACTTTCTCTCTCTCTCTCTCTCCTAAAAACTCTCTCCAGTCTACAAATGACCTCTATGCATGCATTAGCACTTCCCTTTGATAAGAGGACAGCACTGCTCTGCACTGCTCTGCTGTGCGAAGTCTCCCGTCGCTCGCCTCGCTGCAGCACAAAGTACCTCCAGCGCGGCGTGCCCTATTGTTCTGTTTACCTTCCGTCCAAAAAGGCAGCCAGCCAACAGCAACCCAGTCATGACCAAGATGCATCGATGAAAAACTGATGGCTCACTGTGGTTGTGGTGTGGTGTGGTGTGCGTTGTGGGCCATTTCTCAAGCCGGGGCTGTGGAGAAGGAGTGAAGGAGAGAACCGTGCTCTCTTTAAGACTAATTAAATCAATCCTTTTTTCATCCACGCCTCGGAGAGAGAGAGAGAGAGAGAAAAAAATAAATTTGGCTCGTGGAGCGACTGGTAGGAAACTGCTGGCCCTTGACATTTGATATGCAAACAATTCAATGATGCCTGCACGTCGCATCGCGTCCCCGTCCTCGTTGCCTGCCTGCCTGCCTGCCAGCCTGCTCTATGGAAAATGACAAGCTGGTGGCAAGAAAGCCGCATCAGTCACTGAAATGTCGTCTACGCGATGCGATGCCATCCCGTTGACATTAAGGGGACTGGCAGGCACAATGGCCTGCTGGACCAGCCTAGTAGAGCATGTGCTTGACATTTCAGATCAGATGTGCGACGAGTTGTTCCACACCTCCTTCCCAGTGTCTTCTCTACAACACATCCAGGTCTGAATAAATCAGGGAATGTACAGAAGAAAAAACAAAAGCATGAGGCCGGGCGAATTTACCTTTCTACTTTATCTTAGCATAATGATGGCTTAAATGGGACACCATCCTGCCTGAAGTGCACGATAAATAAAACTCGCTGGAATCGTTAGCCTCATTATGAGATTGCATATGTATGGTAATGACTGGGCCTTGAAATCCTAGCCTCTTAGCGCAGATGGGCTCGCTGGCGGGCCGATTCACTATTTGCTGAAAAATACTCAAGCATTACATTGCCATGACATAACTGAGAGCCATAAGTAACAGCTTAAGAAATATTCATAACAATTTTGGTGACAGTAAGGTTATAACATAGGCCCTCCAATAAGGGGTTAAAATCAAAATAATATTTGTGCAACTTTTGCTGTTGACTTCATCTGAGTTGTATTGTTTATTGGGGCTAGAGGTGGGCCCCAAACAAACGTACAGTAGGCTATGTGAACATTTCAAGTGGGCCCCAAGTTGGGAAAGGTTGGGAACCCCTGGTTGAGGCCATAGTAAAATCATGTGGACACCCGATACCCCTTACCCTGGGTGCTAGCTTTCTTTTTAAATTTTTTTTATTTATTTATTTATTTATATATATTTTTATTATTATTTTAATTTCTTTTTTGGGGGCGGAGTCAACTTCATTTAGACAGGACAGTGAAAAGTGGCCAGGAAATGAGTGGGAGAAAGTCAGTCATCGAACTCGGGTCGCCCGCAAAACAGGCCAGCGCCCAGCCGACTAAGTCACGGCCGGGCCTGTATGGTAGCTTTGATTGACAGCTATCTGACCCCAGCTCAACAACTCATTTATGAGATCACAGACGAGGCACACACACACACACACACACACACACACACACACACACACACACACACACACACACACACACACACACACACACACACACACACACACACACACACACACACACACACACACACACACGATCACAGCAATGTTTTTTTTTCCCTCTTACTATTATTATTAATGACTGTGTCACCGCCCACTAAACGTGCTCATGGAAAGGTTTCATTTATATGCTGCCAAGGGGTCGGTGACCCCGCTGCCATGTCTTGCATTCCCGTCATGTCATGAGCAGTCATTTGAAATGCCCTCTCATCAATCTTAAATCACCTGTCTGCCTCACTTCCTGCCAAATCAAACGCAGCGGGCATACACATGCAGTATACGTATAAACGGCGATCCGGTTACTTTGCTCGTGAATGTGTGTTACGCCCCTTTTTGGGGAAAGACAAACCAAATGTCTCATTAACTTACATGTTACATCGGCTAGCCCAAATAAACACAGTCCATGCTTCATCCATGTTTGGCTATATTATTTGAACAGCCGACGACAACACAACACGTCTTCGGCATGTTGAGCGTGAACAACGCTAGTCTACAGGTCCTTGTCTGTCCTTTATTCTTTCCCAACAACACCAAATGTCTTGCATTAACTTTCCCCCAATGTTTTCCCCCTAAAAAGGGCGTAACACACATGGCACACGTCACTCCGTTTAAACAGTATACTCCATATCCACATGGGCTTGACACTGGCACCTGCAAACCGGCCAAATGCTGGTTAAACTTAGCTGTGGCTAGTAATACTTCCAGTGTCACTAGCCAATTTGGTCGGCAGCTTATTGCTTGGTATGACATGTGTATCATAGTAGTCTATACTCTGTTTGTTTGACCCTTGTGTATCAATTGTTTGTACTTAATTTCACGAAAAAGCTTAACTCAGTTTCTATTTGCTTTATATACTTCCATGTAGAAAGCTATACACTCATCTTGCTTTAGCACCTCATCTTCTGAGGTTAGACATACACAATCATGGGTGAAAAAGTTAATGTCAAGCCCTGATATCCATATGCCATGCCAACTATGCCTGTGCTCTAATGGTGACATCCTGAGCCATGACTGCTCCTGAGCTGCAACAATAGATAGACGGTTTCTTTTGCACTCACACACACGCATGCATGTACACACGCATATATGCACAAACACACATACATGCATGCACGCACGCATGAATGTACACACGCACACACACAAATGCACACACACACACACACACACACACACACACACACACACACACACACACACACACACACACACACACACACACACACACACACACACACACACACACACACACACACACACACACACACACACACACACACACACACACACACACACACACACACACACACACTAGCACACTAGCACACTCATCACTGCATTGAATAAATATTTACAGTCTTCAGAGACCAGCATGAGCACACAGACTGCATGCTGGGTAAACAGAGCTCGGGGCACTACTGACACTAGCCAAGAGATCTTGAAGAGAAGAGAAACGGGTTCACAAGTGATTCGAAATGGCTGCAAGGAGACACCACATGCTCCATAGAACACAAGACATACAATGGCCACCCTACTACACAGTAGGAAATAACTGGCAATAGGGATGCACCGATACCGGCTCATTATACTCGTACTCGTCAAGCACTTGCCGATACCAGGAACGATACTGCTATTACACAAGACAATGCAAAATCTTGTCACGTTCTGTGGACTTGAAATCAGCATGGAAGAAAAGTGCCACCTCATACATTTACTAACATTTAAATCTGCATGGAAATGGACAATAAAAATATCACGGGTGGAAAAAAGCAAGGCCATGCATTTATTTTCATTGTATTTTGGTGGTAAGAGGTATCGGTATTGGTACTCGGTATCGGCAAGTACTCGTACTTGTATCGGTTTTCAAAAAAGTGGTATCGGTGCATCCCTAACTGGCACCATATTGTGCTGTTCAAAAACCTACTGTACAAGTCGTAGGTAGAAAGATGACAAGGTTACGTAAGATTGCATAATGCATTCCGATGCTCAATGTGATACTTTTGTGATACACTTATCGTACATGAGGTAAAAAAAAGATCTCCTAAGAATAAGCCAAAGCCTTGACCATGAGGCATACTGTGCTTTCTGCTCCTTGTGATACTGTCCACATTTTATGATCGACGCTGTCATTCACAGACTTGCTCAAGGCTCAAGACATTGTGTTGATGTGTAGATAGAGCCATGAAGTGCTTATGAAACATGGCCTTTGACACACAAGAATATTGTCGCTGCCCAGCAGAGACCTCCTATCTCCACTATTTAAAAAAAAAAATACTTTGTATTGGTATATCTTCATTCATTGTAAAATATACAGTAAATCAGTAGGCCAACTACTGGTCAGTCTCCATGAGTATATGTGTAGGATAGATTGTTTAATAACCAACTTTAATGTTGAAATGATTATTTATTTAGAAAATATATTGATTTACAAATTGAAGTACAAAGCAATGAAAAGTGGAGATACAAGGTTTCTACCTGGCAGCGACAATATACTGTAAGATCTCTCTCCCCAAAGATTCTGGAGTGCCCTTCCTGATATAGTGAAGTCCAACTCCCATTGGCATTGTGACACAGCACTCCACAGCACACTGCACACAGTGTTCACTGCACACTGCACACAACAAAATTGCATTTATGCCTCAACCGTGCAAGGGGCCAGCCCCAAATGGCACCCGAAGGGAGCAGTGCAGCTCAGGGTACCTCAGTCATGGAGGAGGATATAGGGGTTTAACCTAAACATTGAGTCCGAAGGGATCCAATGCAAGTGCCACATCACACAGTACCAAACTACTGTACATGATGTCATTGCAGAATGACCCTTATTTACTGGATATAATGGGTGATAAAAGCTATTGGCAAACCATCATGGGATAGACATGTAATGAATGGAACCTCGTCGTGACCAGTTGTCTTTTGCTCTCACGAGCGGAATTTTTTTTTTCACATTCTGAACTAACAATTACAAGCCCATACTTGAGAAGACAGCAAAGACTTATGTGATTGCGAGCACAAAATAACTCCTTTGACCTACTGTCATGATATGCCTCATCCTCACCTGCTGAGTTTGAATCATCACAGGGTCAGAGAGTCTTTTCTTATATTTCTGTGGAGGGCTTTTTCAACTTTATCTAGACAGGACAGTGAAGAGTGGGACAGGAAATGAGTGGGGGAGAGAGACTGGGGAGGATCGGGAAAATGACCCGGGTCAGTTGCCCGCAATGTCCCTTTTTTCCTCAACATTAACAGATCTTCCTTGAAAATATATCTTATCTTATCTTTGTCTATTTGTTAAATGTTCAATGTTAAAGTAATAAACACATGTTTCCTAGTATGATCCAAGTAGAGTCATATTTGCAGCTAAAAATGTCTATTTTTGGAAATTCAAAATGGCGGACCATGGAGAAGATCCCCATTTTCATGTATGAAAAGTGCAATTTTTCCAGTCATAATGAATACTTCGAATTTGATGGTGGTGGTCAGTATTCATGAAAAAGGCAACATTAGTGAATGGGCAGCATGAATTCTCGAAAAAAAACAACTAAAAATCTCACACAGTGTCCCTTTAAATGTTCATTTGTATGTATTATTAAATCACATATTGTGACCAGTCCATCACTGTCAGTCCTGCGTCTATTGTGATGGAGTGACCATCACTGGGGTTGTGGGTGTGTTCTGACTGTCATGTCAACGAGCCTGGCTCTTTGGTCTAGCGGTCAGAGCCCCAGCTTACTAGCCAAAAGGCCAGGGTCCGAGGCCCAGAGAGGCAACTCTACTCCCCTTCGCTTCATCTATGTCATGGCATGGTATAGAGAGAGAAACATAATTTAATTTTCCTTGTATGACTTGTGCATATGAAGAAAAAAAGTGACAATAAAAGCTGACTTGACTTGACTTGACTTGATATGCTTCTGAATGAGCTATAGGGAGCCCTACTTTTAGTTCACTTGTTAGTGCATCTGCTTCCAATGCAAGAGGTTGTGGGTTCGAGACACCTGGGTCTGGACAGAGATTTTTTTAGGAAGGGAAGATATGTCAGAATCGTCAGGTGTCCATAGAAATCAACGGTGGAGATTCGTAACGAAAATATGGCGTCTACCCGCACATCTACGGCTACCCTCAGGTAGAAGGTACAGGTCCCTTCAGAGCTGCACTGAAAGACTGGCCAACAGCATTTACCACCAGGCCATTAGACTTTTGAATTTGCAGGACTGCTGAGGAACATTACTGTCTTAAATGTTATCCATCTATCCTTTGGGCATTTCTCTGTGTGTGTGTGTGTGTGTGTGTGTGTGTGTGTGTGTGTGTGTGTGTGTGTGTGTGTGTGTGTGTGTGTGTGTGTGTGTGTGTGTGTGTGTGTGTGTGTGTGTGTGTGTGTGTGTGTGTGTGTGTGTGTGTGTGTGTGTGTGTGTGTACACGTGGTGGGTGTCATATTATGCACTTAATCTCTGCTGCACTTTAAGTGGGATGGGGGGGCTGGGGGGGTCAAGCACTGGTGTCACTTTTACCTCGTTTTGCACTTTACTTGGAAACCTGCTGCTACTAAGTATTGTACCCCAAACACAATTTCGTTGCCTTTTTGACAATGACAATAAATTCTTGAATCCTTGAATCCTTGAATCTCCCGCCTTTCTGGTAACAAGAGCCAATGTGCCTTCTGAGCTGCGTTGCCAGACGTTGCTCTCGTGCCGTTATGGAACTACTGCGCCTGCGCTCTGTCAAAAAAAATGTGAGAAAAGTGGCTTAAAAAGCTTTATTTTGACTCGTATGACACAACCAAGTAGTCTAGATTGATCAGTTTTTCACGGTGGTTTCAACCATATGGTTTTCACAACCGCTGGGTTCCCCTCCGTCCTATACTCAGTTTCCCCATTCATTTTTCCATTGACTCTCAGATCTGGTCTCACTAATCGCGAAATAGCACCCCGAAGGCGTCAACAAGATGGCGGCGACTGTCCCGTCTCGATCTAAACTGTCTCTGGTCTGGATGGTGTGAGATCACCTCAGGTTACAGATACAAGGTGGGTGACCCAAGGAAGAGACTGGAAACCTTTTAGAGGTTGTCACCTTGATAGTCAAAACACCATTCAGCATTTTTCACGGTCAGACTTTTTTTTTTTTTTTTGCTCCACAGACCTTTCACTTCATTGTCAGAAGTATAGAGAAGCTGCTGCTGCCCTGAACCTCTTTATAGTGGTATCAAAGGGAAGGCACCCCGATAATGACCTTTCAACATTCTCTCGTATGTGTCTGCAGGTGGCTTATTATTTTCCTATTTCTGATGTGATATATCCATTGTATGCTTTTGCTTTATTCTTGATGTTCTGGTCTGTTCTTGTATTAAGTGACCTTGCGTATTTTGAAAGGCTCTTCAAATAAGATAAAAAATATATATTATGAAAGTACATGGAAGTCCTTGTGCACAATCCTTCAGTTGTCCAGGTGCAGTTATGCAGTTTATTAAACTATTTATTTTGTTTTGTTGTACTTTTCTGGGCAACCTGCCGCGCCCCCCACTAGCACCCTCTCGTTCACATCTAAAGTATGATGATACTAATTGATGTAGGCAGTGAAGACATACAGGCGTCCTGAAGTGTCCTGTGTCCTCTGTGATTCTTTGTTCTTCTTCTTTCTGTTTCTTCATTGGATCATCAAGGCATTTTAAACTACACAACGGCACAATCCTGCGATAACCTGAAAATATGTCATGTAGTGCATTGCTCCTTGCACATTACTGTTGCATTACTTGCAGTTTTTTTATCTGACATATGGTTGTGAATTTGTTTTTAAGTTTATGTTTTTGTTTTTAAGTTTATTTCCAGCAGCACTTTGAACACTAGGGGTAAACTTTTGAGTTTGGCTTAGCCTTTGAGCTTGATCCGTGCTTAAATATCTACTCTGCCAGCCCACCCAACAGAACAAAGCAGTCAATATAAGCCACAAGATGTCAGGGTCATGGTTAACCCATTTTAGCCTGATGACTCATATACGTTCTTAAACCTTTGGTGCCTGGAGACACATATACGCTGCATTCAGGCTTTTTTATTTTTTTATTTATTTTTTTAAATGTGGGTATGTTACAGCTGAATGAACACATTCTAATGCAAGATAAGGGTTTAGACTCAACTTATTTCATGCTTTTATGTGCATCAGAGGCTAAGATATTTAGGCTGAGGGCAACTTTCCCAACAAGGGCTTAGGCATTCAGCAGGCATTTTTTGCAGGTGCTCTAGGCATCAATGGGTTAATTTAGACACCAAGATTAATCAGTGCTTTTAGGTCTGCCATGTGAGGTAATGCTACGCTATAATGATGGCAGATGGTCTTCTGCACACCCAAGAGAAGATGACAGGCTAAACACTAAAGGGCCAGTGAGACTGGACACTAAGGTTGGCCTGGTGGCAATCTGGCATACAGGGCATTGTCCCGGTGGGCAGACAGTCCCCAGGGCCCAATTCTGTTGTTTGTCGTTTGTGTGTTTGTTTGTTTGTTTGCTTGCTTGTTTATTTTTCTTGGTAATTTGCCCACTGTTTAGCAGGGGCAACCCATTGGTCAATTTTCAATATAGACAGAGGACAGAGTCGATCAGAATATGGTACGATATTACAGTTTAAGACAGTAAAAAAGTCCAGTCCAGCCCTGCTACACACGCACGTCCAGTTCCACTGCTGACTCCTGCCTACCGTACTCTTAGACAAATAATATGAATCCACAGCAGGCACTACAAACTCAGTACAGTGTACTACAGTGTACGGTTCACGCTGGACAAGCTAGCATGTCCACCACCAGGACCAAATAAAAAGGGAAGTAGCAAGAAGAAGCCCAAATCAGACTGGAAAGCCCTGAGTAATGCACTACTACACTACAGCTACAGCAGCTTCCAGCTGAGAGGATAAAGGCCATCTAGCAGCGCACTGGGGCCCCAGGTGGGCTGCTGGACACACAATACAGGCAGCAGATTGCCTCCGAAACAGTGCAAGTTATATATATATTTTTATTAAACATATTTTTGTTTTTTGGGGGGGGTTCAACTTTATTAGGTCAGTGAAGATTAGGACAGGAAATGAGTGGGAGAGGGACGGGGAGGGGTCGGCAAAGGACCCGGGCCGGGAATTGAACCCGGGTCTGCCGCATGGCAGGGCCACGCATGTCCAGTTCTACAGCTGACTCCTGCAGCCCATTGGTCCATTTTCAATATAGACAGAGGACAGAGTCAACCAGGATATGGTACGATATTACAGTTGAAGACAAAAAAAAATGCCTGGTCGTTTCCTTTTTTTGTTTTTGATCCAGTCCAGCCCTGCTATACATGCATGTCCAGTTCCACTGCTGACTCCTGCCTACTCGTAGACAAATAATATGAATCCACAGCAGGCACTACAAACTCAGTACAGTGTACTACAGTGTACGGTTCACGCTGGACAAGCTAGCACGTCTACCACCAGGACCAAATAAAAAGGGAAGTACGTAGTGTAGCAAGAAGAAGCCCAAATCAGACTGGAAAGCCCTGAGTAATGCACTACTACACTACAGCTACAGCAGCTTCCAGCTGAGAGGATAAAGGCCATCTAGCAGCGCACTGGGGCCCCAGGTGGGCTGCTGGACACACAATACAGGCAGCAGATTGCCTCCGAAAACGGAGCTGGCTGGCTGCTGCTCAGAGGACAATAAACTCTGGGCCGGCCGGCAAGGACTTGTCAGGTAGGGAAACATCTGCCGGGCTCGGCCCCCCACTCATCACACACACACACACACACACACACACACACACACACACACACACACACACACACACACACACACGCACGCACACGCACACACACACACACACACACACACACACACACACACACACACACACACACACACACACACACACACACACACACACACACACACACACACACACACCACACCACACCACACAGGGCAGTAACGGGAGCTCTTCCACAACTCTCCATCGCTCATCTGGGACTGGAGGTGTGTGTGTGTTTGTGTGTGTGAGGGATGGTGTGTGTGTGTGTGTGTGTGTGTGTGTGTGTGTGTGTGTGTGTGTGTGTGTGTGTGTGTGTGTGTGTGTGTGTGTGTGTGTGTGTGTGTGTGTGTGTGTGTGTGTGTGTGTGTGTGTGTGTTTGTGTGTGTGAGGGATGGTGTGTGTGTGTGTGTGTGTGTGTGTGTGTGTGTGTGTGTGTGTGTGTGTGTGTGTGTGTGTGTGTGTGTGTGTGTGTGTGCGCGTGCATGCAAGTGTGTGTGTGTGTGTGTGTGTGTGTGTGTGTGTGTGTGTGTGTGTGTGTGTGTGTGTGTGTGTGTGTGTGTGTGTGTGTGTGTGTGCGTGTGCGTGCGTGTGTCTGAGTGTCTGAGATGGTGTGTGTGTGAGTGTCTGCGTGCACACGAGTGTGTGTATGTGTGTGTGTGTATTGACGGAGGGCCATGCTGATTGTTGTGACTTATGGAAACTGGGCATGACAAGCTGCGACTATTTGTTTTGGCACCCCCTGAGTTTGCCTGTCACACAACTCAAGCCTACATGATACACTGGTTGATTAACATAAGCTCCTGGCCCAGGACTCCGGCAGGCTAAAGGGGGTAAATAAATGCCAAGCCCTTTTGCTGCGCCCAAACTCAAATTCCCACACAAGTCCCCCGAAACATCCCCAACGTGCCTGTGCTCAGTTTTTAAAAAACGACAGTCTTAAAAGATCCACCCAGCGGTGCATTCAGCAGACTCAGAATGTGACTGTGAAGGATTTTAAGTCTCAAGAATGTACATATACTGTATACAGTATAGTCAGTTGCATGTACAGGTTAAGGTGGTATATCCTGCATGGCATTTGCCTGTCGCACCTCCTCCGGTGCACTTTGGGTCATATACATATAAAATCATATATGCAGGGCCCTAAATTAACTTTATCCCTCACTAGCCAAAATGGCTGGTAAATGTTAATCTCACTAGCCAAATACACACTGACTAAGTTTTCTTTCTTTCTCTCAAATTCCCCCACAAGTCCCCCCAAACATCCCCAACGTGCCTGACTACGCTCTTTTTTTGCTTTTTGTAAGTTTATTTATTGATTTTCATAATTATACAAACAGCAACCAAGATCCCACCCACCCAAAGGTACATATAACATATACAGTATATACAGTAAGAGTAGTACAAAATGATAATTGATAAAATAAAGTAATTAAATGAAAATCACAGAACTATAATAAGGACATTTTTAAAAGGGACAGTCTTGCAAGATCCCCAGTGGTGCGTTCAGCAGACTCAGAATTTGAATGTGAAGTATATAATTATAAAAAATTATGTATATACATATTTTATCATATAATTATATAGGCCTAGCATGTGTGAAGATCATGCAAGACAAATGTGATTGTGAAGTATATAATTATAAAATTATTATATAATTATATATGTGTGAAGATTATACAGGACAAATGGGGGGGGGGGGGGGGAGTCATACAAATTTAGCATGATTGCATGATGTTATCATGATCTGCCTGGCTAAAAATGAAATTTCACATTAACTCCATTACTCAATGTTGCTTGTAATAGGATATCAGGATTGCTGAGGCATCAGTTAAATATGCTAACCTTTGAATATGGAATCTCCAAGCAGCATGGATGGGTACGTGATGGTGGGTGGGGGTGGTGGTGGTGGTCCAGTAAAACACTGTGTAATATCCTCACTTGTTAGCTATTTATAGGACTCCCACCACCACATAACAAGTGATAGTGTTAAGACAAGAGGCGCTATAGTGACCAGATGTTATCAATGTTACATGGATTTAACGAGAGTGCACTCCAAGGCGCTTTGAAATGCGCCCCTTTTATGTGAAACATTTGTCAGTGTTATTTGTAGTCGTTCATTAATTATTAGACCCTGCGGTTGCTGCGGGTGCAAGCGTGCTCTGTTAATCCATGTCTTTTACTGCTCTTGTCACCATGGCCCATTACTGCCGCTGTGCATGGTGCTGTAAGCTCCTCTAAGCGCCAGCGCTTTGCTCTGAGTGCTCCACCATGTTGTTTCATTTTGTGTACTGTATGTTGCTGCCTGGACTGGACGCAGAGGCGATTCTAGGGTCAGGTGGGGCCCCAAGCGAAAACGCACAAAAATGAGCATTTCAACCAAAATCGCCACTACTGTGCTGTTAATCACTATCCAGGGGCTTAGGGGCCCCAAGCGGCTGCCTGCCTTGCCTGGTGGCAAGATGCACCTCTGACTGGACGGCCATGGCAGGAGCAGTAGGAATGAATACCTACAGTACGCCTGCATTTTACACACAGCACAGAGGCGGACTTTCCATCAGGCAAATATAGGCAATTGCCTAGGGCCCGGCCAAATCTATCCTCCATAGAGGCACCAACTGTAACACCTGTCAGTCGCTGTAAACACACAAAAAAGTAGGCTTGATCTTTATCTGTCACTTACAGTATGTAAAGTAACCGAAGATATATATTAGACAAAACTCCTAAATGGCACCAAACACAGATTTTGTGTCTATATAATGACTTTTGAAGGTCCCATGCTAGGGCCCCAAAATGGCTGTATCCGCCCCTGCTTACACGGTACTGTAGTGGTGGTGTCGGGAGAAACACAATGATCCATGCCTACACACTAATGAGCCCTGCTTCTGAAATAAGGAGCCTATAAGGAAGGCCTACTGTATGAGTGCATGTTCCCTCACTATGAAGCAATTAATGATTTTGATTAACTCTTAAATGAGTCGCACAGTGGACACATGTTTCTTTAGGTTCAAAGGTTAATGGGTAAATAGAACTATTACAGGTGATGTAATTAAGGAAACTGTTCCAAGATTGAATAATTACATGTATGTGTGGCATATATGGCATATTAGTCACATGGCCCTAATAGACTACATTATGTAAATTTCAGGCATTTTAATTGCAAATTTGCATTCCCAAATTGGAAATTTCCCACTTGTTGTGCCGGTGCTGAAACAAAAGGTGTCCTAACGGATATAGCAAACTAATGTCATCTAGAGTGAACTAAGCAAAGTGCATGTTAAAGGAACAGTCCACCTCTTTTTCTCTACAGTATGTCTTTGCATTGCCCAACAGTAGGCCTATAGCTATATTAAGCATAGCAATGGACGTCTATGGAACCGAACAAAACATCATCAAATGTACTGATAAAACTTGTTAAAACTAATGTAAAACTCACCAAAGTGCAAAACAGCTATTGAATTCCGTCCAGTGAAGACTTGTGGCTTGATGCTAATGGTGCTAATGGCTCTATTCACTTCCAGCAATTATGCTAAGCTATGCTAATAATTCTAATAACAATAAATCAAGAAAATGCAAGCACATTCATGTTTAATACTTGGAAGCACTGTAAATATGTGAAAATCAAAAAAGGGTGGACTGCTCCTTTAAAGACGCTGAAGTGTGCCGTTTAGTATGAAGGACAGAGCAACAGTAGACCAACATAAGCAAAGGCCTGGACGCAGCATGAGTGTGACTGAGACAGAGAGGCCTTGACCAGGAGCTTGAGTGACAGACACCTTGGTGTTTACGCACCTCCATGAATGTGGAAATTCGTTTGATGTCCATCACAAAGACACCTGATTATCATCTGGGAGACTCTCAGCCAAAAGACTGTAGTACCTACCCAACCACATTAGGCACACCAGACCGACCAGACACTGTGGGAATGATGTGCCTTTCACGTGTTCTCGGATGTGGATAGTATCTAATCTCGGCAACTCGTATAATTCAACGATATTTCAAGTGGAAGATACCACAAGGCGGGCGTTCATGCGTGCTTCCCATGTCAGCGTTTGGTATTTTAAAAGCCCTTCTAGGGACGGGCGTTGGGAATTAGCCAAGGCTGTAAATGCTATGATGCTATTATGTTGGGCTTGCATAGCCTACATGATGTGTATCTGTCCCTATCAAATAAACCAAACTGAAACTGAAACCATAATTCCCAGAGCACATGAATGCACCAGCAGGTCTGAGGAGAGCAAGAGCATTGGCACCAGGGCCGTAACCAGACATTTTCAAACACAGAGGTCAAATACTGTGTGCTGCACTGTAGCCTACATATAGAATGCTTCAACCTCTTCCATAAAACTCTTAAGTTCGCTTTCATTAATCACTGTCTTGAGGATAAATGGGAATGGACTATACAGACTGAATTTATCATTGTTGATCATAGATCGATTTTCATCATAGATCAATTTTACAAGTCTGAAAAAAAAACAGAGGACATGACCTCTGTGTCCTCAATGACAGTTACGGCCATGATTGGCACTGCCTGACAAGCTCATGGCCTGGAAGATTTCTCACGTTTTAAAACACACAGACCCTCCATCTCCTCACAAAACAGCAACTACGTCAAGCTTGGCTTTGTAAAACGAAACAAAAGTTTAATTAATTAATTAACTGATCTGCAATAAATTCAGATATTCATATTCACACTCACTTTACACTTTAATGTCTAAAATATATCAAAGTGCCAAGTGAAATGTTAGAAATGTCACACAATGTGTTATCATCTGGTGTGAAGTGTGAATTATTGCCCTTAAAAGCTAATTGCAATTCCAACATAATTGATTTTTTTGTAGCTTGATCAGACTGAGTAAAGCTCTCAAGTTCATTATTTACATCAGTGAATGTGTTCTCATTGCCCTCTAATTTGACCTTCAATTGCAATGAGTTTTTGCTCCGTGGCATTCAGTGGTGCTTTGTATCAAAAGAAAGCATGGTGAACATAGTTCAGTATTGCTAATAGATTTTGAAATTACATTATACTTAGCTGACCCTTTTTATCCAGTAATTTTGATACAGGGTAGGCTATTAATTAGAGTCCCTATAGAGCAACGTGGGGTTAGGTGCCTTGCTCAAGGGAACTTCAGCCATGGATGGAGATGTAGGGAGAGAGGTAAGGGTGGGATTCGAACTTGCAACCCTCTGAATTAAAGGCCACCTCCCTAACCACTATGCCACAGCTGACCTAAAGCACAGCTTCCTGCTGTCCTGACTACAGCTACAATTACTACAATACAAACAAGCGACTGTTTATGAGCCATATCATACACTGCCCTACAAAGGTAAAATGTAGTAACTACATCTTTTTTTGGTCAAAATTCAGTTTATACTGAAAATGGTCTTGTTCACACCTCCTTTATCTTGTGACAAAGCCTTATGGTCGTTTCAGAGCTATTACTATATGTCAAATTTACAGTAGCTACTATATCCAATCTAATAGGCCTGCCTAATACCAAGGATTTGAACAAATTTTCCTCAGTTTCAAAGTTGGCTTAGTTACTGCACTTTGCCTCTATGGGGGAACAACAAGGGTCAACATGTCCCGGCTGGCTACCGTTACAGTGAATGGGGTTGTATGCAGATAGTATTTGTATACATACTGCCGGAAAGGGGGATGCAGTTGTGCATTTGCATCCCCACTTTTGAGCTCCCTAAATGGGGCTTTCTCTGCTTTTACTGCAGACAAATGAGTGGAGTGGAGCAGCAGTAGTAACATTGTTAAGAAAGAAAAAAAAAATGAATGAAAAAAAATGCACCACCACTTTAAAAATTGTTCCGGCGCCCTTGTTTGTATATCAAAGATGACAGCTCACTTGAACTGTACCTATGAGTTCCATCACAAAATCCTTCCCCTGATGTAGCAGTTGGCTGAGTGAGTGAGAGATTCAGTTGAAAGAATGTGTCAACCAATAAACACAGCGTGTGGTGGTTCGAATATCACAGCCTTCGCTGCTTAGTCTCAATGTCTTTTAGATGCCATTCAAGTCAAATTGTACTGCGAATAATCCGTTGGGATGGATCCAAGAAACCTGTACATTCTTCAAAATACTAAGTCTTAAAACAGAAGAATCCTTCAAAATGAAACAGGATTGTCCTTGTTGGTAAGGTTTAACCACTTAAGTTATTCCTTGAGAACAAATTCCCAAGAACAAATGGAATAACGTAATTAAGAACATTCTTCAATGTTCTTCAACATTCCGCATGAACTTCAAAATACAAAACGTCATGAATTCAGGACCTTCAAAAACTCCAATAGATTAAAAAAAGATACTTTCAATTGAGAGGCCTCTTCAAAAACTAATGAAAGAGAAAAGAGAAACACATTGTATGAAACTCCCAATAAATGGATTGGGCAAATAGAAAACCTTCATTACTGGGCACACACACACACACACACACACACACACACACACACACACACACACACACACACACACACACACACACACACACACACACACACACACACACACACACACACACACACACACACGTACACCATGTCTGACTCATCCTTGCTCGCTGATCTCTGAAGCATGATTCACTAATCGGCAAATTCCCCAAATCCGATCCCTGCCTTCTGTCCACCTTGTTGCCAAGTCGTGCTCATGAGATAAAATGTTCCTTTTCTTTTTTTTTCTTCACATCTATTTCTTTCCAACCAATTATTAACATAGAGAGTAGAGTGGGGAATGGGGATTGTAAGCGACAACTTTTTGTATCTCAAAGGACAGACAGGAGAACACAACAGAG